>NC_041336.1:4217232-4267232 GCF_004354835.1 Perca flavescens | reverse complement strand
TCACAAAGCTGAAAACATTTTAGTGCAACATACAGACTCTAACTTGGAGTGGAGTATTTTCACTGTGTGTTTTAGTACTTTTACTGCAGTAAAGGTAGCTGGTGGTGCTGTTTGAAGTGAAAATTTCTATTTCAGCTGCATTTCTCAGGAGGAAGTAGAGATTTTCCAGTGGTGAAGTGTCCCTGTGTTTTAGGAGGGTGGGTTATTTTGGGTGATTTTTGAGGAAACATAAGAGGGAAATATATTTGTATGTTATGATCAAGGAAGGAAACCCCCATAAAGCCCCCCCCCCCCACCCAAGTGGCCTTACCTGACCTGACCTGACCTGCTGTCTGTTAAAGAACCTGAAGTCTTGGTTTCAACTATTTCTTTTTTATTAGAAATTAAATATAAAAAGGCAAATATATAGTTTTGTGTTTAAACAAAGGATCAATAATTTACTAAAACAGTTGCTCAGTGTGTGTGTGTGTGTGTGTGTGTGTCTCTCCCTCCGTGTGCCTGATCGTGTGTTGTGTTTATTTCGGGAGTACTGTAGTATCCGGCTGCACTGTGTGTCTTCCTGTATGTGTATTACCTGCCTGTCTTGACACATACGCTCACGTATCACGCAAGAAATAGAGGAGACGCCGAAACGATGATCGTAGCGTTCGGTCCAACGCGCCCGCTGCACGCCCGGTGTGCCCGGACAGATTGGATAACACGGGTGGCGAGATAAAAATAGCTGCGCTACGCTGCTATACGTGACGCTTGTAAACGCGACGCTTGTAAATGCGTAAGAACAGATGTCTGATGTCAAACAAGTCAAATCTAAAGTATATTAAGCCCCCATTTCTTTTTAAATCTCAACCAGTTGTAATCTTTACACATTCACTCGACAATAAAGGCAACGAAAAGGCGACGAAAAAGGCGATGAAAAGGCGGCGAGAAGGCGACAAAAAGGTGACAACAAGGGCGACAACAAAGGCGATATTTATATCCATTTTCAAATGGAATAGAAATAGTTTTTATTAAATACCACACACGCTAGGCACGGTTATATGAAACGGCACAACAAAGTGCTCATGGGAAATGTAGGATTAACTGTGTGTGTATGTCTGCTAAATTGGTTCGTAACTTTGTGTGTGTGTGTGTGTGTTTGTCTGTGTGTATAAGTGTGTGTGTGTGTGTGTGTGTGTGTGTGTGTGTGTGTGTGTATTATTATCTGTACATATATTAAGGGCTGGGTTAAAATGATCGATTGTCCAATTAAAATCGATCTTTGTTTGAGTGGTCTGATATCAAATTTTAAAATCCAGAAATGGATCTTTTAATAGCTGCCTTTTCACCATGGATGTACAAGTAAAAAGTATTTCAAACTAAACTTATTTGGGCGGACTTATACGTATTCTATACGTATAGTCCTGGTGAATATTTGTGGCAGCAGAGATTTGTCGCCAGGCAGACTTGTCCTTAAAAGTTCAGGTTCCAATCAGGTGCAGATGTCTGATAGTGAAAGTGTTAAAAATAGAGAAGACGGCAAGACACAAAAACCCAAAAGAGAAGCGACTCAAACCAGCTTCATGTTTCATGTCAACGTTTCCACATTAAATGTCACACTTTAAACTTCTAAACTGATGAAGTCCAGACCTTTATATCACAGAAACAAGCTGATAACTATTTATATTTATTCATAAAGTTATCTATAAAATGCTGGTTTCTATTCTGCACTGGTCACTACTGTAGTTTTTTTATTAGCTTTCTTTGTAAACTTCTTACATGGACCTCTGCGGTTAAATACTTTAATGTTCTTTGATTCCCAGACTTTTTTTATCCACTCTTTTAAAGTTAATTTGTTTTCACTTCCTTTGAAACTTCCTCAGTGCGATAATCATATTTTAAATTGACGTTAGCGTGAACTAAAAGTGGTTTTGATGTGTTAAACTAATCCGGAAAAACACCCACACAGGTCGTTTGTTTAGGCATGTATCAGTTCCTACTGGTACCTAAATAAAGGTAGAAAACACATTGAAAGAGACTGTCTTCCCCCGAAATAAACGCCCACATAGGTTGATTGTTCCAGCATCATTCTGACCTATATTTAGGGAAGATGCCACATTCTCATTCTTTTCCACCTCTTAACTGTTTTAAATCTACCGTATTTCCTATTTTACTCTCTGTTTTATGTGTTCATGTTGATGTACATCACTGTAATGTGCCTCTGTGTCTCTTATAATGGAACTCACCTTGTCTGCAGGTGTATGAAGCCGTCAGGTGGATCCAGCTCGCCATGGCTCTGCTCAGGTCAGTCACTTCCTGGTTCTGTTGGTTCATAGGTAAAAAATTAAACATAGCAGTTGGTGCTAAGAGGAGCATCGGTCGTAGTGTGACAACGTCTCTCGGATGAAAACGCCTCTTTAGTGACCCCCCACCTCCATCCCCCCCACTATACAGTGTGTGCATGTTCATTAGGTGATCAAAGTGAGACTAAAATGGACAGATTTGTTATTAAAAAAGCGAAACCTAATGATGCATGTGCATCGACCACATCCACCACCAGTGCAGAGAGTTCCACCAGGGCCCTGTCAGAAGCATGGATTCTTAATTTTCCACGAACCTGATCGAGGTTACGTGTCAGTTCAACTTCTCATCTCCAATCCTGTCTGTATCTGTGAGAAGCGGCGCTGTCCTGAGTTGAAAGATATCCTACTTTACGGCTTTATTATCGAGGTAATAGGCGCGTGTTCGTGTCGGCCGCTTTCCATTTCCTAACGTGGCAGCGTTCACTGTTCGATCATGTTCAACACACGATTGAAGAAAAAGCACAAGCAGCCACTGCACGGCCAACACACTGACACAAGAAACCTTTAATAAATTACATATATAAGGACAGAATTTGTATTGTATGTTGGTCGGAGCTGTGTCTGTTAGCAGTTAGCTCGCTCGTTAGCCGCTGAACAGCAGCAGAATGCAGGCAGAGCGAGCAGCCGCCAGCTGTTGACCCGTGCAGGACTTCACCATGAGGACTGGTTAGAGACCATGTGACTGTTTAGAGACCATGTGACTGTTTAGAGACCATGGGACTGTTTAGAGACCATGTGACTGGTTAGAGACCATGTGACTGTTTAGAGACCATGTGACTGTTTAGAGACCATATGACCCATGTGACTGTTTAGAGACCATGACCCATGTGACTGTTTAGAGACCATGGGACTGTTTAGACCATGTGACTGTTTAGAGACCATGTGACCATGTGACTGTTTAGAGACCATGTGACTGTTTAGAGACCATGGGACTGTTTAGAGACCATGTGACTGTTTAGAGACCATGTGACTGTTTAGAGACCATGGGACTGTTTAGAGACCATGTGACTGGTTAGAGACCATGTGACCGGCAGGTAACGTTAACTGGTCCCTATACGCAAACAACGTAATATCATAAGTGATAGGGGGACCCAGCAACGGCCATTATGAGCTTTTCCCTCCATTTTCTCTGAACTAATGTTTTGGTAAGAACGAAAGTTTTCATCGTATGTTTGCTGGCGTTTGCCGCTGCTTGCCGCTGAACCGCGTCATAGCTCATTACCATAAAGTTGACCAAAGTTCAACTTTCTGATTGATGCTCTGGTCGCTCAAAACACCCAAAACGCCCAAAATGCCCAAGACGTGACGCCGGCAGATTTGCCACCCCTTGCAGCTGAGAGAAGCTTCCGTTGAAAATGAATGACTTCCGATAACTTTAGAAGCTCAAGTCAGCCGCGGTGTGTACGTACAGTAAGGTTCTGATATGCAAACATGTTGGACTACTTTTTTTTTTTTCAAAGGGCATGCGCTTGTGAGCACCCACAGAGGGAAACATAAATCGGCACCTATGCTGTTGGTTAAACTGGTTTCTGCCAAAAGTTGGATTGGTTACCGACACACAGCTGTGTGATTCTGCAGCGTCGTTCTTCTTTCTCTCCATGGCTACTTTTATTTTTGAATTGATTTATGAGAAAAGATTCTTACTTTGTTTCAGATGTTATTTAATGTCCCTTCAGCACATTACGCTTCAATTTCTGCTTAATGCACTCTGCAATTAAACGGAGAGGCGGGCGGTGAAAGGTCAAAGGTCACCGCACTCGGACAATCAGAGACGGAGAAGTTCACGCCAGCGTGAAATAATCTGATTAGAGAGCTTTGTTTCACGGAGGGACATTTTGAGAAGCAGTTTGTTCTCAGATATAACAGTTACCTGATAGTTCCTTTAACCCTCGTGTTGTCGTCTCCGTCGACCATCCAGCAACTTTTTATTTTTCTGGGTCAAAATGTAAAAAAAAATGGGTAACACTTTACTTGAAGGTATCGACATTATCATGACATGACACTGTCATAACTATGACATGACACTGTCATGAACGTGTCATTAACGTTATAAACAAGTCATAAACGTTTATGACTTCTGTCATTAAGTGTCATTCGGTTTCCTGATGAAGTTCCCTTGGCCTTTGGCATTAAAATACCCCCACATCATCACATACCCTTCACCATACCCCCACATCATCACATACCCTTCACCATACCCCCACATCATCACATACCCTTCACCATACCCCCAAATCATCACATAACCTTCACCATACCCCCACATCATCACATACCCTTCACCATACCCCCCACATCATCACATACCCTTCACCATACCCCCACATCATCACATACCCTTCACCATACCCCCACATCATCACATACCCTTCACCATACCCCCACATCATCACATACCCTTCACCATACCCCCCAAATCATCACATAACCTTCACCATACCCCCACATCATCACATACCCTTCACCATACCCCCCACATCATCACATACCCTTCACCATACCCCCACATCATCACATACCCTTCACCATACCCCCACATCATCACATACCCTTCACCATACCCCCACATCATCACATACCCTTCACCATACCCCCACATCATCACATACCCTTCACCATACCCCCACATCATCACATACCCTTCACCATACCCCCACATCATCACATACCCTTCACCATACCCCCACATCATCATATACCCTTCACCATACCCCCACATCATCACATACCCTTCACCATACCCCCACATCATCACATACCCTTCACCATACCCCCACATCATCACATACCCTTCACCATACCCCCACATCATCATATACCCTTCACCATACCCCCACATCATCACATACCCTTCACCATACCTAGAGATTGGCATGGGGTACTTTCCATAAAATCATCTCTATATGCAAATGAAACCATCTATTAGACTAACTGAAATCAAACCATACCAATCTCTAAGTATGATATATATATATATATATATATATTGTATATAATTTGTCAAAAAGGCAAAGATCCTTATGTGCTCAAGTGAGATCTGGTGTTTTGCCTTTGACTATTGAAACAGGACGATATGTTAATGTAGAAGAGGCAAAACGTATCTGTCCTATGTGCTGTTTGAATGATGTAGAAAATGAGTTCCATTGTGTTTTCTATTGTCCTTTTTATAGTGAGCAGCGTGATTTTTTGTTTTGTAGGATAAAAGCAGAGATTGATTTGGTAAATATGGATGATGCTCA
The DNA here is from genome assembly GCF_004354835.1 of Perca flavescens. NCBI lineage: Eukaryota > Metazoa > Chordata > Actinopteri > Perciformes > Percidae > Perca > Perca flavescens. The sequence continues at coordinate 4,261,654 of NC_041336.1, read as the reverse complement.
AAGATTGAGATGGCTGTTCACATATGAAACATATAAATTGGCTAATTATTTAGATAAAGCCTGTGAGAAGAGGAAAAAAGCTCTTTATCGAGTGTAGATGAGAACTAGTTGTTTGTGTGTGGTATGTGTGTACGTGTATATACATTTATGTATGTGTATGTCTATATATTTGTATTCATGTATTTGTTCGAAGGATTTGAATATGCAACGGGAAGATGTTTGTTGAATAAGTGAATTTGTGGTGTCTTGTAATCCCATGTGGGATGGACCAAGATGTTTGGCATGACACAGAAATAAAATATAACTAACTAACTAACTAACTAACTAACTAACTATCTATCTATCTATCTATATATATATATATATATATATATATATATATATATATATATATATATATACACAGTATGTATATGTGTGTATATATGTGTGTGTTGTCGTTGCAAATGAGAATTTGTTCTCAATCGACTTACCTGGATAAATATATATATATATATATATATATATATATATATATATATAGTATATATATATATATATATATATATATATATATATATACCACATTGGTCTGTAGTATTCTCTCTACTACTGCAGTACTTTTACAGGGATGTATTTACTTGTAGTACCATAATGAAACATGTAACACCTATTTTGTACTACAATATTTAATGATTGTATGAACGATGACCCAGTGAAATTATGGGTAGCTTGTGTGTGGGTGATCTAAAGTAATGTTTCAATGGTATTTCACAATATATTTGTTTTTTGAACCAGTGATTGTGCAAGTGCAATACTTCTTTAGAGATATGAATGCACAATGCAATGTTTTGAACATTGGATAGCCTGTGTTACAAGTGATGACTGTTGTGAGTTTTGTGTCTAGAGTTTTGAAAAATCACATCAAGGTTATGAAATTAGTAGCAAAGTGATTGTAAAAAACTGTAAAACACCCAAATTCAATGAAAGTAGCGAACTGATCATTTATTTAATTTATGAAGAGAGTTGTAGAGAACCATCCAAGTTATTTTGTTTTAAAATTTGGTTGAAAGAAAACCCCCAAATTAGGAGGATTAATCTGAACGAATGTGATTCTGTCTGCAGTGTTCTGGGTTCAGGCTCCATCATCGTCTGTGTGATGTCACAGAGACTCGGCCGGATGCCGGAGGTCAGTTCCTTATTTCATTCTTTTGTTTTACACGTTGCACCGCCTTAAAAGGGATTTACAGGATTATAAATGACGTGGATAAAAGCTTTTTATTTCTATGTGTGTGTTTGTGTTTGCAGCTGCAGCCGCTGCTGCTGCTCAGCGTGTCTGACCTGCTGCTCGCCTTCTGCTGGCTCATCGGAGTGGCGCTCTTCTCTCAGCGCTGCACACACTGTTACAACCTGCACACTGTGGAGCAGGTAACACACACACGCAGACACACACACACACACACACACACACACACACACACACACACACACACACACACACACAGTAGATAAGGTAACACACAGACACTCACAGTGCAGAAGATAACACACACAGTAGAGCAGGTAACACACACACACACACACACACACACACACACACACACACACACACAGTAGATAAGGTAACACACAGACACTCACAGTGCAGAAGATAACACACACAGTAGAGCAGGTAACACACACACACACACACACACACACACACACAGTAGATAAGGTAACACACAGACACTCACAGTGGAGCAGATAACACACACAGTAGAGCAGGTAACACACACACACACACACACACACACACACACACACACACAGTAGATAAGGTAACACACAGACACTCACAGTGCAGAAGATAACACACACAGTAGAGCAGGTAACACACACACACACACACACACACACAGTAGATAAGGTAACACACAGACACTCACAGTGGAGCAGATAACACACACAGTAGAGCAGGTAACACACACACACACACACACACACACACACACACACACACACACACACACACACACACACACACACACACAGTAGATAAGGTAACACACAGACACTCACAGTGGAGCAGATAACACACACAGTAGAGCAGGTAACACACACACACACACACACACACACACACACACACACACACACACACACACACACACACACAGTAGATAAGGTAACACACAGACACTCACAGTGGAGCAGATAACACACACAGTAGAGCAGGTAACACACACACACACACACACACACACAGTAGATAAGGTAACACACAGACACTCACAGTGGAGCAGATAACACACACAGTAGAGCAGGTAACACACACACACACACACACACACACACACACACACACACACACACACAAACACACAAACAGTGGAGCAGGTAACACACACACACACACACACACACACACACAGTGGAGCAGGTAACAACCACACACACGCACACACACACACATACACACAGTGGAGCAGGTAACACACACACACACAGTGGAGCAGGTTACACACATACACACACATGCACGCGCGCACACACACACACACACACACACACACACACACACACTGTGGAGCAGGTAACACACATACACACACACACACACACACACACATTGTGGGGCAGCTCACACACACACACACAGTGGAGCAGGTAACACACACACCCACACACACTGAGCAACTGTTTTAGTAAATTACTGATCCTTTGTTTAAACACAAAACTATATATTTGCCTTTTTATATTTAATTTATAATAAAAAAGAAAGGCTTTAAATCAAGACTTCAGGTTCTTTAACACACAGCAGGTCAGGTCAGGTCAGACAGAGGGGGGGGGGACCTTTGTGGTTTTTCACTAAAGTTTAGAGACTTTACGGGGTTTCCTTCCTTCCTCATAACAAACAAATATATTTCCTCCCTATGTTTCCTCAAAAATCACCCAAAATAATCACCCAAAATAATGCATCCTCCTAAAACACAAGGACGCTTCACAGCTGGAAAATCTCTACTTCCTCCCTCCTAATGAGATGGATCCTTTAGTTTCACTTTCTCTCCAGTATGCACTGCTGCGGTTTCATCAGAGAGACGAGCTGGCTGTCTGTGTCAGTGCCGCTCCTGCCAGCACACACACACACACACACACACACACACACACACACACACACACACACACACACACACACACACACACACACACACACACACACACACACAAACACACACACAAGCAGGATAGCGACGGAGCAGAAGAATGGTGTGTGTCTATATTTTCAAGCCGAAAATGAAACGACGTATATAACGCAAGCTGTATAATTTGTAAAAAGGCTGCAAGATACAGTGTTAACACAACAAACGTATACAAGCATATGGAAACTCTGTTCTGGGTTATTAATAATCCAAAGGAAAAATCCCCAAAACACTTAAAGGTCATGAGAATTAAAGGACAATTCAGGAGCAAAACAAACCTAGGGGTTAATAACAGATGCTAATTGAATGTGTTTGTAGCTTGAAACTAGCTAACACGGACCACTGATTAGCTTATAATGCTAGTATTCGGGGCACAGGTAAAGTAAAAACGATCGCTATTTATACCACTAAAAAGGCACAAAATATCACCAAACTTCCACGGTAGCATAATGAGGGCCCCTACATGTTAACCGAAGCATTGAGAAATTTGTAAGCATACAGACAGTTTATTAAAAAGATAGTTTATAAAGACAGTCGCGTTCTCGTATACAGGCGGCCGCCTTCTTGGGAGCCACCAATACAACTCAGCAAAGATTGGTCTTGCTTGGGCTTTAACTTCTGGATATTCGGCAGCGTTGCCACAAATGGCTTCGCTCACATCTTTCTCCGCCACCATTACGGAACTACAACTCAAACTAGCGCACAACCTCAACATCATTGTTGAGAAAACCCAAGAATATACCGCAAACCGTACGTACGTAGGAGGGCGGAGCCAGGCTAGTGTTTCCATTCATTTTCGCACTGAATCACACAACATTCAAGCAAACATTTGCGTACAAAGTTTGCTAGCCAAAATGGATCACACCCTCTATGTACAAATGCTTCCTATTGCACAAGTTATAATAACCGTTATAAAAATCTGTTGAGATGAGATGTCTACAAACTTTGTGTCAATATTTTGTCTTATTTTACTGTTCCCGTGAGGCATATTTCATTCCATATTACTTAATTCGCATAAAAACTTGTGGATGGAAACATGGGCATTGATTCAGCTGTGAACAGATCTACAGTTTAAAGAGATCCTGTCCTGGTATTTTGGCCCATTAGTCCCAGATGACCCGCTCCAGAACAGACCCTGAACTGGGTCAGTCTGGGAGGAATTAGAGCAGCAGAAGCAGGACGGACATTAGACTAGATGTAAAGAGATGAAGAACACAAAACATTCCTGACCTACATGTTTGTTCGGACGCAGCGAGCCTCGGCTCAGCTGCTGGATGTTTACTGGTCAGAGAGTAAACAAGCTCCGTACGAACAGGCCGTTCTCACCAACCATTCATATGAAAATAAAGCACCTTAATTTGTATGTATTCTAAGTATTTATTACTGTCAGGCCCACACTGACTGCTGCTGTGTAAGAGCGCTGTGGTCAATGCATTCTCATGAACAGCTTCGAAGTATAATGTGCGAAAACTTATGCACAACAATTCGTATGATATCCTACGAACACCTGTTTCCTGGGTGAAAGTCTTGTGTTTTCTCCTGAACTTCTTCAGGACATGAACACCTGTTTCCTGGGTGAAAGTCTTGTGTTTTCTCCTTAATTTCTTCAGGACATGAACACCTGTTTCCTGGGTGAAAGTATTGTGTTTTCTCCTTCACTTCTTCAGGACATGAAAACCTGTTTCCTGGGTGAAAGTCTTGTGTTTTCTCCTTAATTTCTTCCAGGACATGAACACCTGTTTCTTGGGTGAAAGTCTTGTGTTTTCTCCTTAACTTCTTCAGGACATGAACATCTGTTTCCTGGGTGAAAGTCTTGTGTTTTCTCCTTAACTTCTTCAGGACATGAACACCTGTTTCCTGGGTGAAAGTCTTGTGTTTTCTCCTGAACTTCTTCAGGACATGAACACCTGTTTCCTGGGTGAAAGTCTTGTGTTTTCTCCTTAACTTCTTCCAGGACATTAACACCTGTTTCCTGGGTAAAAGTCTGTGTTTTCTCATTAACTTCTTCCAGGACATGAACACCTGTTTCCTGGGTGAAAGTCTTGTGTTTTCTCCTTAACTTCTTCAGGACATGAACACCTGTTTCCTGGGTGAAAGTCTTGTGTTTTCTCATTAACTTCTTCCAGGACATGAACACCTGTTTCCTGGGTGAAAGTCTTGTGTTTTCTCCTTAATTTCTTCAGGACATGAACACCTGTTTCCTGGGTGAAAGTATTGTGTTTTCTCCTTCACTTCTTCAGGACATGAAAACCTGTTTCCTGGGTGAAAGTCTTGTGTTTTCTCCTTAATTTCTTCCAGGACATGAACACCTGTTTCTTGGGTGAAAGTCTTGTGTTTTCTCCTTAACTTCTTCAGGACATGAACATCTGTTTCCTGGGTGAAAGTCTTGTGTTTTTTCCTTAATTTCTTCAGGACATGAACACCTGTTTCCTGGGTGAAAGTCTTGTGTTTTCTCCTTAACTTCTTCAGGACATGAACACCTGTTTCCTGGGTGAAAGTCTTGTGTTTTCTCTTTAACTTCTTCCAGGACATGAACACCTGTTTCCTGGGTGATGGTCTTATGTTTTCTCCTTAACTTCTTCAGGACATGAACACCTGTTTCCTGGGTGAAAGTCTTGTGTTTTCTCCTGAACTTCTTCAGGACATGAACACCTGTTTCCTGGGTGAAAGTCTTGTGTTTTCTCCTTAACTTCTTCCAGGACATGAACACCTGTTTCCTGGGTAAAAGTCTGTGTTTTCTCATTAACTTCTTCCAGGACATGAACACCTGTTTCCTGGGTGAAAGTCTTGTGTTTTCTCCTTAACTTCTTCAGGACATGAACACCTGTTTCCTGGGTGAAAGTCTTGTGTTTTCTCATTAACTTCTTCCAGGACATGAACACCTGTTTCCTGGGTGAAAGTCTTGTGTTTTCTCCTTAATTTCTTCAGGACATGAACACCTGTTTCCTGGGTGAAAGTATTGTGTTTTCTCCTTCACTTCTTCAGGACATGAAAACCTGTTTCCTGGGTGAAAGTCTTGTGTTTTCTCCTTAATTTCTTCCAGGACATGTACACCTGTTTCTTGGGTGAAAGTCTTGTGTTTTCTCCTTAATTTCTTCAGGACATGAACACCTGTTTCCTGGGTGAAAGTCTTGTGTTTTCTCCTTAACTTCTTCAGGACATGAACACCTGTTTCCTGGGTGAAAGTCTTGTGTTTTCTCTTTAACTTCTTCCAGGACATGAACACCTGTTTCCTGGGTGATGGTCTTATGTTTTCTCCTTAACTTCTTCAGGACATGAACACCTGTTTCCTGGGTGAAAGTCTTGTGTTTTCTCCTTAACTTCTTCCAGGACATGAACACCTGTTTCCTGGGTGATTGTCTTGTGTTTTCTCCTTCACTTCTTCAGGACATGAACACCTGTTTCCTTGGTAAAAGTCTTCTGTTTTCTCCTTAACTTCTTCCAGGACATGAACACCTGTTTCCTGGGTGAAAGTCTTGTGTTTTCTCCTTAACTTCTTCCAGGACATGAACACCTGTTTCCTGGGTGAAAGTCTTGTGTTTTCTCCTTAACTTCTTCAGGACATGAACACCTGTTTCCTGGGTGAAAGTCTTGTGTTTTCTCTTTAACTTCTTCCAGGACATGAACACCTGTTTCCTGGGTGATGGTCTTATGTTTTCTCCTTAACTTCTTCAGGACATGAACACCTGTTTCCTGGGTGAAAGTCTTGTGTTTTCTCCTGAACTTCTTCAGGACATGAACACCTGTTTCCTGGGTGAAAGTCTTGTGTTTTCTCCTTAACTTCTTCCAGGACATGAACACCTGTTTCCTGGGTAAAAGTCTGTGTTTTCTCATTAACTTCTTCCAGGACATGAACACCTGTTTCCTGGGTGAAAGTCTTGTGTTTTCTCCTTAACTTCTTCAGGACATGAACACCTGTTTCCTGGGTGAAAGTCTTGTGTTTTCTCATTAACTTCTTCCAGGACATGAACACCTGTTTCCTGGGTGAAAGTCTTGTGTTTTCTCCTTAATTTCTTCAGGACATGAACACCTGTTTCCTGGGTGAAAGTATTGTGTTTTCTCCTTCACTTCTTCAGGACATGAAAACCTGTTTCCTGGGTGAAAGTCTTGTGTTTTCTCCTTAATTTCTTCCAGGACATGTACACCTGTTTCTTGGGTGAAAGTCTTGTGTTTTCTCCTTAATTTCTTCAGGACATGAACACCTGTTTCCTGGGTGAAAGTCTTGTGTTTTCTCCTTAACTTCTTCAGGACATGAACACCTGTTTCCTGGGTGAAAGTCTTGTGTTTTCTCTTTAACTTCTTCCAGGACATGAACACCTGTTTCCTGGGTGATGGTCTTATGTTTTCTCCTTAACTTCTTCAGGACATGAACACCTGTTTCCTGGGTGAAAGTCTTGTGTTTTCTCCTTAAATTCTTCCAGGACATGAACACCTGTTTCCTGGGTGATTGTCTTGTGTTTTCTCCTTCACTTCTTCAGGACATGAACACCTGTTTCCTTGGTAAAAGTCTTCTGTTTTCTCCTTAACTTCTTCCAGGACATGAACACCTGTTTCCTGGGTGAAAGTCTTGTGTTTTCTCCTTAACTTCTTCCAGGACATGAACACCTGTTTCCTGGGTGAAAGTCTTGTGTTTTCTCCTGAACCTCTTCCAGGACATGAACACCTGTTTCCTGGGTGAAAGTCTTGTGTTTTCTCCTTAACTTCTTCAGGACATGAACACCTGTTTCCTGGGTGAAAGTCTTGTGTTTTCTCCGTAACTTCTTCCAGGACATGAACACCTGTTTCCTGGGTGGAAGTCTTGTGTTTTCTCCTTAACTTCTTCCAGGACATGAACACCTGTTTCTTGGGTGAATGTCTTGTGTTTTCTCCTGAACTTCTTCAGGACATGAACACCTTTTTTCCTGGGTAAAAGTATTGTGTTTTCTCCTTAACTTCTTCCAGGACATGAACACCTGTTTCCTGGGTGAAAGTCTTGTGTTTTCTCATTAACTTCTTCCAGGACATGAACACCTGTTTCCTGGGTGATTGTCTTGTGTTTTCTCCTTCCCTTCTTCAGGACATGAACACCTGTTTCCTTGGTAAAAGTCTTCTGTTTTCTCCTTAACTTCTTCCAGGACATGAACACCTGTTTCCTGGGTGAAAGTCTTGTGTTTTCTCCTTAACTTCTTCCAGGACATGAACACCTGTTTCCTGGGTGAAAGTCTTGTGTTTTCTCCTGAACCTCTTCCAGGACATGAACACCTGTTTCCTGGGTGAAAGTCTTGTGTTTTCTCCTTAACTTCTTCAGGACATGAACACCTGTTTCCTGGGTGAAAGTCTTGTGTTTTCTCCGTAACTTCTTCCAGGACATGAACACCTGTTTCCTGGGTGGAAGTCTTGTGTTTTCTCCTTAACTTCTTCCAGGACATGAACACCTGTTTCTTGGGTGAATGTCTTGTGTTTTCTCCTGAACTTCTTCAGGACATGAACACCTTTTTTCCTGGGTAAAAGTATTGTGTTTTCTCCTTAACTTCTTCCAGGACATGAACACCTGTTTCCTGGGTGAAAGTCTTGTGTTTTCTCATTAACTTCTTCCAGGACATGAACACCTGTTTCCTGGGTGAAAGTCTTGTGTTTTCTCCTTAATTTCTTCCAGGACATGAACACCTGTTTCCTGGGTGAAAGTCTTGTGTTTTCTCCTGAACTTCTTCAGGACATGAACACCTGTTTCCTGGGTGAAAGTCTTGTGTTTTCTCATTAACGTCTTCCAGGACATGAACACCTGTTTCCTGGGTGAAAGTCTTGTGTTTTCTCCTTAACTTCTTCAGGACATGAACACCTGTTTCCTGGGTGAAAGTCTTGTGTTTTCTCCTTAACTTCTTCCAGGACATGAACACCTGTTTCCTGGGTGAAAGTCTTGTGTTTTCTCCTGAACTTCTTCAGGACATGAACACCTGTTTCCTGGGTGAAAGTCTTGTGTTTTCTCCTGAACTTCTTCAGGACATGAACACCTGTTTCCTGGGTGAAAGTCTTGTGTTTTCTCCTTAACTTCTTCCAGGACATGAACACCTTTTTTCCTGGGTGAAAGTCTTGTGTTTTCTCCTTAACTTCTTCCAGGACATGAACACCTGTTTCCTGGGTGAAAGTCTTGTGTTTTCTCCTGAACTTCTTCCAGGATGAACACCTGTTTCCTGGGTGAAAGTCTTGTGTTTTCTCCTTAACTTCTTCCAGGACATGAACACCTGTTTCCTGGGTGAAAGTCTTGTGTTTTCTCCTTAACTTCTTCCAGGACATGAACACCTGTTTCCTGGGTGAAAGTCTTGTGTTTTCTCCTAAACTTCTTCCGGGACAACAGGTGTCCATCATGTCCTGAAGAAATTAAGGAAAAAACACAAGACTTTCACCCAGGAAACAGGTGTTCATGTCCTGGAAGAAGTTAAGGAGAAAACACAAGACTTTCACCCAGGAAACAGGTGTTCATGTCCCGGATCACAGTTACCTTTTACTGGCTAAATTTCACCATAAAGACCCCTTAACGTTACTATCACGTAACTGGCCGGCCGTCGCCTAATTTCGTAGTATATCATACAAATTGGTGTGCGTACATTTTCACATGATATGCCAAATTGTGAGAATGGGTTCTTATGAGAAGTGATCATGATTCGATGAAACTACAAACTGTGTTTCTGTTCTGTCAGATTCTGTACATGGCGTCCTTCTTCTACACCCTGAACTACATGTGGAACCTCTACACGGGAATCCGAGAGAAGTACTATGGCTGCATGGATGGATATGTGCAGGTACATGAAACCACCACGCGCCACTACTTACTGTACCTCGCCAACAAAGCCCAAGGGTAGAATGTAACTAAATACATTTATTCAAGTACTGCACTTAACCCTCCTGTAGTCCTCTGGTCAAATGTGACCCGTTTTCAAAGTTTCTAGGTTAGAAATTTGGGTTTCTTTCAACCAAATAACTTGTGTTACCTGCTTCATGCTGTACAGGTGATAACAGTGTGTGTGTGGGTCTGTGTGTGTCTGTGTGTTTGTATGTGTGTGTGTGTGTGTTACCTGCTCCATGCTGTACAGGTGATAAAAGTGTGTGTGTGTGTGTGTGTGTGTGTGTGTGTGTGTATGTCTGTCTGTGTGTGTGTGTGTGTGTGTTACCTGCTCCCCGCTGTACAGGTGATAACAGTGTGTGTTTGTGTGTCTGTGTGTATGTGTGTGTGTGTGTGTGTGTGTGTGTGTGTGTGTGTGTGTGTGTGTGTGTGTGACGGAAAGTGTGTTGGGTGACCATACAGATGTTTGTGTTTTTATTATCTGTTGATTGTTTGAGCAGATGAACATTTTCTGTGTGAACGGACAATAAAGTTTTATCTCATCTGTCTCTTACGTCTAACTAATTTCATTTTTGTGTGAATTTAAATTTCAATTGTCATTTCACATCTTGTTATCTTGTTGTCCAGATTTCCAACAGAGTGAGCACCGCTGGCAAAATCACTGCGCTGCTCTCTGGGTGAGTACAAACTGTCTTTAACGCACGGCAACATTTAACACACGTTGGAATATTTAACCATCCTGTTGTCTTTTTTGTCTTTCTATATCAGAACTATGACAAAAGAACGTAGAAAAAAGTGACAAATGTTGGAAAAAGCTACAAAAATTCTGAAAAAAATCTGAAAAAGTGAGAAAAAAAACATCAAAAACATCGCCAAAGGTGAAAAAAAATTGTTTAAAAAAGTGACAAAAACATAATAAGAAAATGCCAAAAAAGTGACAAAAAAATTGGGAAAAAAATTGGAAAAAATGTTGAGAAAAGTGTAGAAAAAGAACAACAAAATGTTGAAATTTCGACCCAGAAAAACATAAAGTTGCAGGTCGACAGGAAGACAACACAAGGGTTAAAATGTGACTGACCTCCTCTGTTCCCGTTGTGTTTGCAGTCTGATTCCTGTGATGCTGATGATGCCCGTGTTTATACAAGGAAACATCAGCCAATGTCAGGCCAACTTCAGCGAGCCCTACAGGTGACTGGAGAGAACCTTAAAATGTTCAGACATCACCAACGCACGAGTGAAAGTTTAAGATTTTGTTTTGCTGATAATGTGTGTGATCTTTGCATTTTTTGACCCTCACTGTGCACCGTACCTCGCCAGGTGTCTGCTGATGCACACCGGAGAGCTGTATCTTACCTCGAAGCACCAGCACCTAATCAGAGCCTGCGGCGTGCTGCACACCTACAGCATCGGCGTCTTCCTCGCCACCTTCCTGCTCACGCTGCTCAGCATCATAGTGAGTGACGACACGTGATGTGAAAGGACGTGATGTGACATTACGTGACATGAAAGAACATGTTCAAGTCTGTTCTGTATTTTCTGCTGCACAAGAGGCGTGATCAAATGACTCTGTACGCAATTGGATAGTCCTTCAACCAACCAGACCAACGATTGGGGTGACGTAGCAGCGACAGCGGCATCAACGGGTTGCAAAAAGCTGCTTGGTCGCTTCTTTATCATCATCGTGTTAAACCCGCCAATGGCGTGCCAGTATGTGATTGGTCCCCGCAGATTTGTAACGGAAGCAGGGTAGAAAGATGTACAGGTTTCCAGCCCGAGTTTCAGGGCGAAATCACATCGCCGGCAGATTGGGCTGGGTTTACCGAGTCTACCATACCATACAACCAACTATAATATGGCACTACTGGTGTGTAAACACAACATAGCATCGCAGAACATGAGGCGTGTCGCTAAAAATTCTATTAGCTTGTCTCAAAGAAGCCTGTTCATAAATACTCGGATAAGTGCTCTTAAACACCAAGGATTTTCGGTATGAATCGATCGAAACAGTTTAATTTTCAACTGCACAGGGAGGTTAATACAAATGTGTCATTCATTTGTGATTAATCCCAGTTAACTATGGACAATCACTCGGTTAATGTCAATTAAACATTACATTACATTACATTAAATTCTTTAGCTGACGCTTTTATCCAAAGCGACTTACAATTAAGTGCTTTCAACCCTGAAGGTGCAAACTCAGACAACAAGTAGTAAGTGCAAGTACATTAGCTTTAAATAAGCAAAACTACAAATAGCCATATGAAAGTGCAGCTTTAAGAATATACAGTATATATTTACACATTATTCGAGGTGCAGTCGGAAGAGATGTGTTTTTAGCCTTCGGCAGTAGATGCGTAGGCTTTCGGCCGTCCTCAATGTCAATGGTAAGTTCATTCCACCATTTGGGAGCCAGGACTGCAAACAGGATCGGGATTTTGTTGAGTGATTAGTTGTCCCTCGCTGTGAGGGGGCAGCAAGCAGGTTGGCTGATGCAGAGTGGAGTGGGCAGGTTGAGGTGTAGGGTTTGACCATGTCCAGGATGTAAGCCGGGGCTGATCTGTTCGTGGCCCTGTATGTAAGAACTAGTGTCTTGAAGCGGATGCGGGCAGCAAACATTTGAATTGATCGACAGCCCTAATCAAAATAGTTGCCGATGAAAGTATGAATGCATCTTTTCAGTAAAACAAATAACTGACCTAACTATTAACCCTCATGTTTTCCTCGGGTCATATTTGACCTGTTCTCAAAACTTCTATATCAGAAATATGGGTACAATTATAAGTACTCGATTACTACTTTCTTTAACTTTCTTGACATCCACATGTCTGTGATTGTCCACCAACATACTGTGATGTTAGTCAAAATCTTTCATCACTTCATAAATAGGTATAATCTCCCATAAATGAAAAATAAGTGTAAAACTATTGGTAATAAGTTGGTGTTAGTGAAAAATAGCATCGAAAACGTAGCAAAAAAGTGACAAAAACATTGAAAAAACTGCGGAAAAAAGTGACAAAAACCTCAGAAAATATGTCCAAATTATTTTAAAAAACGGTTAAAAAAAAGATTTACATTTTGACCCGAGGACAACAGAAAGGTTGAATAAACCTCTTCTCCTGCTACAGGTGCTCGTGGTTAAAGCCCGTCAGATTTACAGGCGAGTCGTGACGTCGACCGGTTACCTGGGCAACGAGCAGCGGGCCTCCTTCCGTGTGATGGACCGGCGGATGCTCCTGTACCCGCTGATCTTCTTCTGCTGTTGGGGTCCAGGTCTGTTTCTGCCTCCTTATTCAAATCCCCGTGGTCACTGAAGACAGCGGGCGTTTCTGATTGGATGTTAGGAATGATGGTAGCGCAGGGGTTTGAATCTGTTTGCTGTGTTTGGTTTTCCTCAGCTGTGGCGCTGGCATTTCTGCGGGTGGCGACACCCTCCGCAGGTCACGGCTTGGCAGGGGTCGTCCTCTACATATTTCAGGTCAGTCTGACCTGAAAAAGACACACAAACAACCACAGAGAGACATAAGAGAGACGACTACAAAGAGACCCTAATCGACAAAGTGACTTAAATGGACAATTCCGGCACAAAATGAACCTAGGGGTTAATAACGTGTACCAAGTCGGTCCGTGTACGTTTTGATAGTTTGTTTTTTCGTTTGAACCACAAAACAAAATAAGGAGAAACCAGCTGTTTTTCGTTTATCGTTTCAAACCAAAAACAAAGAAACTGTAAAAAAAGAGCCGTTCTCCGTTTTTGGTTTCTGAATCCGAAAACGAAAAACGACTAAACCAAATTCAAATAACGGTCCGATTTTGGTCTTTTGAAATTCCTTTTTTTATTTCTCCGTTTGAATTCATACATTAAAGAAGAAAAGAAACGTTATAGCACAAACGTTATACCACTGTATAAGAAAAAAAATCAATCAATAAATAGGCTTATATAACCTGGACTGAAAGAAATATGTTAGCAACAGTAGTTTATTACAGTGATTTAATATCGTGCCTATCCACGTACACATCACCAGTCACGTTTAATGAGCGCATGCAGTAATAACCTAAGAACTTATTGTGTGTGCAGAGTTGTTACTGTTAGCGCTATAGGGGAGAGCAGGGACAGTTTAAATACTTTTTAATTAAACGTAATTTACAAAGCGATCACATCGCACTGAAAGCTAATATTTTTTCAATAGCAACATACCCACAACTTCAATACTTTAGTTCATATCATGAATGGTCCTCCCAAAAGGTGTTATTTTAGATAGATTGTTGCTGGGCTATACGTCGGTGAGTTTTCCCGTTATCCTAGTACCGTTATCCTAGACTTTATTTGGATGTGCAGTGACCTAACCCACGTAAAAATCTAGTGAAACGACATTTTCCACAATAGAAAGATGATATAAATGGGAAAACGTATACTGTTCTAGCTATAAAAATGGCAGAATTATCCACAGTGCATGATATTTCAAAAAACGCGCTTCATAGCCTACAAGGTGACGGCAATGAGTTGTTAAGAGATATTCACGAAGACGTATAGCCCAGCAACAATCTATCTAAATAACACCTTTTGGGAGTACCATTCATAATATGTAGTAAAATATTGAAGTTGTGGGAAGTTTATATGGCTTAAATTGTATGTTTCATTCGCCCCCCCCATGCTGTTTCAATCGTCCCGATCAGGAGGGACGAATGAAACATTACGCACGCCCCATTTCTGCTGTAATAATTCCTGAAAGGTTTTGTTCAAAGCTGAAAATGCAACTGTATTTGACAGAGGACATGTGTAGGTTGCTAGTGACAAAATATTCAGCTTTCAGTGCGATATGATCGCTTTGTAAATTACGTTTAATTAAAAAGCTACTGGGTGCGGGGCTCTCTGTGTCCCGCTGGAGCTCCGACTGCAGGTCGAGGTCGGCAGCGGGTATAAATTAGCAGCAGGTTTGATATTCGCAGGATATTCGTATTCAACCTACCCCCATTCAGTTTCTTCAATAAAATGCCACTACATTACGAGTGTAATATGTTGAGGACAGTTTAGGACACTGTATAAAAAAAAATCACAATGGTATTTGTTGTTGCTACCGATTTACGAGCAAAAACATCACTTCAATCTACGTTCTAGCTGTTGGCTGAGTTAGGGACCGTCTACAAATTACATTACTCAGGCTGGTGACATAGACTACTGGGATTCTTTCAGGAAAGAAATCACCAAAAATCTATAAAAAGACATTTTCTCATTCTGATTGCTGTAGTACTTGCCAATGGCAGGTTACTACTTACTACAGGTCATATTTTTGTCGTATGTCACATTATAGTGAAACAGTATGCAATTAAAAGATTAAAAGGAATCACCAAAAATCTACCAAAAGACATTTTCTCATTCTGATTGCTGTAGTAGCTGCCAATGGCAGGCTACCACTTATAGTAGATAGCACCAACTGCGGCGAAGGCCCTTTTAAAACTGAAGGAATTATTATTTTTCCTTCGTCCGGCTAATTAATCGCCTTTTTGAGGGGCTTAACATACTCGAAAACTCACCTAAATTGGCAGTCGCATCAATTCTGGTGAAAATGTACGTATTCTAAGGGTTTCTGCGATAGGCGCACAAAAATGGCTAGCTAGCGCCCCCTACAAAATAAAAAGAAATTGAGCCCCTGCAGTGCGTTTGACGTATAGTCACAAAACTTGGTACACATATGTAGCAACAAACATCATTGGAGCCATACCCTACCATTTAATTGGTAATTGGAGCCCATACTACAGCAATCAGAATGAGAAAATGTCTTTTGGTTGATTTTTGGTGAATATTTTAAACTTTTAATTCCATCCTGTTTCACTATAATGTGACATATGACAAAAATATGACCTGTAGTAACTAGCAGCCCACTATTGTCAACTATTACAGCAATCAGAATGAGAAAATGTCTTTTTATAGTATTTTGGTGATTTCTTCCCTGAAAAATCCCAGTAGGCCTAGTCTATGTCAACCTGAGCAATGTTATTTGTAGACGGTCCCTAACTCAGCCCACAGCCAGAACGTAGATTGAAGTGCTGTTTTTGCTCGTAAATCGGTAGCGACAAGAAATACCATTGTGATTTTTTTTTGATAGTGTCCTAAACTGTCCTCAACATACTACACTAGTAAAGTAGTGGAATTTTATTGAAGACACTGAATGGGGGTAGGTCGAAAACGAATATCCTGCGAATATCAAACCTGCTGCTAACTTATACCCGCTCTTTCAGGCGATAATAGTAACGTTGCTCCGCTGGCCGATCCCCACTGATGACGGCCCGTCTGCGGCTGCAGGACCTGGAGCTCACCGCCAGTGTTTCAGTTTGACTGTTAAAAAGTTTTCAGATAATAAAAAGGTATTTATTTAGAAGCAGGCTGGTTGGTTAGTTGGCTAACGCTAGCTTCCTATTCCACCAAGCTTCCATGCTAGCTCTTAAGCCGGACAGAGTCGTCCCTCATCTGGCGATAGAAACCCTGCTTTCCCCGTTCCGTTGGCTCAGAGCTCCACAGCCACAGTCCAGTTACAAATTAGTTTTGCACCAAATGTATCGCAAGAAGTGTTGCAAAAGTCGAGGCGCAGATTTTCCACTTTGTGATGCGAGAGAGCACATATGTAACGTTGCAGTGACAGATTCGAGAGGTTGTAATCACTGAGTTGTGGTTGTGATGGAAAATGAACCTGAGTAAAAAGAAATAAAGTACACGAGTAAATGTTGCATTACAAGTGTGCAGCTGTTATTGTGTTCATGCAAATATCAATCTACACATTTGTGAATATTTTTTCTGCGACTTCAAATTCAGATCACGTGTGTGATATATAAGTGCAAATTTAACATACAAGTTCAGATTTTTTGTTCTGCAAGTTCTCACATTGTATTCTACAAGCTCTCACCTTCTGCACCATATTTACCTTCCTACCCTGCTGGTAGAAAGGGGGAACAGTTTGGTCCATTACGGTGGAAACCACATTAAATATTAATTTAATTATATAATATAGTGCTAACATTAACAACTCTGCACACACAATAAGTTCTAGGTTAACTAAACCAACTGTATTGAACCAAACAATGCATGCGCTCATTAAACGTGACTGGTGATGTGTACGTGGAAGGCACGATATTAAATCACTGTAATAAACTACTGTTGCTAACATATTTCTTTAGGTCCAGGTTTATATAAGCCTATTTATTGATTGATTTTTTTTCTCCTAACGTTACTCTGGTATAACGTTAGTGCTGCATATTATGACTGTTCTAAAAGCTTTGATTTTATTTTTTTAGGCATTATTTACTATTACTTCCGGGTCACGTGGCCAACCTGTCTTTCTTTTAATGTAGATATTCAAACGGAGAAATAAAAAAAAAGGAATTTAAAAAAATCTGACCGTTATTTGAATTTGGTTTAGTCGTTTTTCGTTTTTGGATTCAGAAACCAAAAATGGAGAACGGCTCTTTTTTTACCGTTTCTTTGTTTTTGGTTTGAAACTACAAACGAAAAACAGCTGGTTTCTTGTTATTTTTTTTTTTTTGTTCAAACGAAAAAACAAACTATCAAAACGTACACGGACCCAAGTCGACTTGTCCATTGAATGTGACCAGTTTTAGAACAAACCGCTAATTAGCTTATAACGCTAGTCGTTGGGGCATGAGTAAAGTAAAAAGAAATCTCCATTTCTACACCACTAACAAGGCTCAAAATATCACCACACTTCAACGGTAGCATAATGAGGGTCCCTACATGTAAACCGAAGCATTGAGCATTGCAACGTGAGCTGAACTGTCACTTGAAATCTCCCATGGTCCATGGTTTCCCAATGGGTCGATAGGAATTACGTTTGTGAAATGTAATTACACGGAAATGCATGAATATATCTGTTTATTAAAATATATGGGTGACTAACTACAAGGGTTAGGGTTCGACTGGTCGTGACTGTTTTCCAAGATGGCGCCTGGTTGTATATGTAAACGCTACTGTCTTTATAAACTATCTTTTTAATAAACTGTCTGTACACTTACAAAGTTCTCAATGCTTCGGTTTACATGTAGGGAGCCTCACTATGCTACCGTGGAAGCGTGGTGCTAATTTGAGCCTTACCGTACCTAGAGATTGGCATGGGGTACGTTCCATAAAGTGCTCAATGCAAATCATCCAGCTATTAGGCTAACTGAAATAAAACCATGCCAATCTCTAGGTATGGTGAAGGGTATGTGATGATGTGGGGGGGTATGGTGAAGGGTATGTGATGATGTGGGGGGTATGGTGAAGGGTATGTGATGATGTGGGGGTATGGTGAAGGGTATGTGTATGATAGAAGGTGTAAATATGGGTTAATAGGTGTGGCAGCAATCGCTTCAGGGTGTCGGGTCAGGACACTATTCCAATGTTCAGGTGAGAGTGTGGGGAGAAAGGAGATGCAGTGTCCAGGGTTGCAGTTTAGATGGTTTATATAAACAAATAGGCTTGTGTTTCTGTGCGTGTGTGTGTGGTTATTTCCATGGACGCACACACGGAAAAGAAACTGTCCATCAAATATTGCCGCAGTGTAAACTCAAGTCCAGCTGATGTCTGCTCCTCCGTGCTTCTCACTCGCTGCTGCGTTCAGGGGCCGTTGTCAGGGTGGGAACAGAGAGTGCACATGCAGAGCGTGTGATCAGACACAGTTGATACATAATGGGAATGCATACTCAGGGCATGGCCTTTTTTACAGCCGCCCCCAAATTTGGTATGCAAATTTGTTTTCAAGGTCCATTATGGCTCGGCAGCATCTCGGGGGAAAGCAGGCAGTCTGATGAGCCGTGCAACTGGGCGAGTGTAGGTACGATCCTTCACTTGGACAACTGCAGTCCTCACACGTCCGTCTGCTCCAGGTATGACAGTCTTTACGGTTCCTACTTGCCACAGAGCCCTTGGAGCCTGCTGATCCACAATGAGAACTACCGTCCCAATGGTGATGTCCTCTTCATCAATATTCCATTTCTGTCGTGCTTGCAAGGTGGGCAAGAAATGCTGTATGAAGTGCCTCCAGAAATGATCGGCTAGGACTTGAGTATGTCTCCACCTTTTGCGACTAAGCAGTTCTGTCTCTGGGTAAACGACTTGTGGCAGGGAGGAGTCCGGCCGCCCCATCAACAAGGAGTTGGGTGTAACAGGATCCGGGTCTGCAATGTCCGTGGAGACATAGCCCAGGGGCCTAGAGTTGAGGATGCTCTCCACCTCAATCAAGACAGTCATCAACACTTCCTCGGGTACAGTTTGAGCTCCTAGTGTGGTTCGGAGGGCTGTCTTCACCGATCGCACCTCTCTTTCCCACGACCCACCAAAGTGGGGAGCTCCGGTGGATTGAAGCGAACCGATCTGTTCTGCTGCTAGCAGATCTCTGAGGGCAGGCTCCAGGGTATTGAATGCTTCATGCAGCTCTCTACTTCCTCCTTTGAAGTTGGTGCCTTGATCGGATAAAAGCTCAAAGGGCTTTCCCCTACGAGCAATGAAGCGTCTGAGGGACATTAGAAAGGAATTAGAGTCCATATTCGCCAGCAGGTCGAGGTGGACTGCCCTCGTGGTAAGACACTTGTACAGGATGCCCCATCTTTTTCAGTTCGCCTGCCTATTTTGACGAGCATAGGGCCAAGCAATCCACCCCTGTTGAAAAGAAGGCAGGTTGAAAAAGCCTCAAACTTGAGGGGGGCAAATCTGCCATTCTCGGGACCACTGGTTGGCCTCTCCACTTCCTGCACTCAGGACAGTTATGCTGATGCCTCCTCACTGCTTCTCTACCTCTCAATATCCAGTACCTCCTGCGCAGCTCAGCGAAGACACGCTCAGCTCCAGGGTGATGCAACTGCTTATCACAGTGCTGGATTAGGAGCTTTGTGACTGGGTGAGTGGGGGCTAGAAGGACGGGGTGCAGAACATCCTGGCTCAGGCTGTTACACCTACGGAGTCTACCTCCAACTCGGATCAGGTCAGAAGACTCATCGTATTCGGGAGCAAGGGTAAGCAATCTGCTGCTTGTCGGGATGGTCTTTCCTGACTTGATAAGTGTAAACTCTTCAGGAAAGCTCTCCATCTGAGCATGTCTCAGGAGGGCCAACTCGGCTTTAGAGTAGTCATCGGCGGCAGGCTGAGTGGTGCTATCGGCCGCCCGTGGAGCAACTGTGCAGTAGCTTCCAGGAGTTCCTGATATGTGCTGAACTGCTGAACATCAGGTATTGTAGGACTTGTTGTTCCTGTGAGCAGACCGCTGAACGTTGTCTTCCTCAGCTCTTCTACCTCTTCTGTAGTGTCTCCCTCTGGTGCTTTCGGCCAATGCTTGGCCGACAACTGAAGGAAAGGTGGCCCTTTACTCCAGCGATTCTCTCCAGCAAGCTGAGTCAGTGTTTTCCCTCTTGTAATATCATCAGCAGGATTGGTTGCTGAATCAATATAGCGCCAGGCTGTAGGGTCAGACAGCTCTTGTATTTCTGCAACTCTGGTTCCCACAAACACTTTATATCGGCATGAATCTGACTGAAGCCAGTTAAGTACTGTGGTTGAGTCTGTCCAGTACACCACCTCCTGTATGTCAAGGGTGAGCTCTCTCTTAAGAACTGAAGCTAACTGCGCTCCTGTGAGGGCTCCACACAGTTCCAGCCTGGGGACTGAAAGCTGCTTCTTAGGCGCGACTCTTGATCTTGCAGCCAAGAAGACAACATGGACTTCTCCTCTGTCCCCTTCGGTACGCAGGTACGCCACAGACCCATACGCACGCTCAGAGGCGTCACAGAACATGTGAATGCTGCGACTGCTGTTGCTGCAATTCCAACTGTGGTCAGTGTAACATCTTGGCAGAGTGATCTGTGCCAGCTGGGGAAGCTCACTTTCCCACAACTGCCAGGCTTGGAGAAGGTCTTCTGGTAGGTGAGGATCGTCCCATCCTCTTTTCTTGTCCCAGAGACGTTGCACAATGACCTTGGCTCTCGTGGTGTATGGAATGATAAATCCGAGAGGGTCGTACTGTTGAGCGAGCAGTCGATAGATGTTGCGCATGGTAGGCTCTGGACTTTCACTCTGGTGATGCTTGTAATGCAGTGTATCAGACTTGCAATGCCATACGAGTCCGAGAGTACGCTCTTGGGGTCAGCCATCTCCTGGTTGAACCAGAGGATGCTGCTCTCTGACCTAGACTCTTCAGGTATGTTGTCAATGACTGTGGGCACATTGCTAGCCCATTGCCGAAGTTCAAATCCACCCGCCATGAGGAGGGAATGCAGTCTGTTGACCAACTTTTTAGCTTGCTCTTCGGAGGGAAGACTCTGCAAACAGTTGTCAACATAAAAACAGCGTTCTATTGACAGACGGGCATCTTCTCCTGGCTCAGTGTGTCTCTGGACATGTGCTTGGAGTGCAAAGATAGCACAACATGGGCTGCATGTGGTCCCAAATGGAAGCACTTGCCACTCGTAGACCGTCGGTTCTTCATCTACCTTCATGTCGCGCCACAGGAAACGTAGGAATGGTCTGTCTTCTTCCAGCAGACGAACCTGGTGGAACATCCCTTTAACGTCACTGCTGATGGCGATTGGGTGTTCCCTGAATCGAAGGAGGACTCCCAAAAGGCTAGCTCCCAATGTGGGGCCCGGCAGGAGGTGGTCATTCAGGTTCTGGCCCTTGTATGTGAAGGAGCAATTGAAGACTATCCTGTCCTTCCCGTTGTGGTGCACCATGTGGTGCGGGATGAACCACGAGTGGCTGCTCCCTTTAGCCTCTGTCGGTGACATGGGTGTGACATAGCCAGCCTCAAGCAACTTGTGGATCTTCTTGGAGTAGGTCGCCGCCCTTTCCGGTTCTCTGGCCAGTCGTCTTTCTGTCCCACGCAGCTGAGTCAACACTGCCTCCTTTGGTGCATGGATTAGGGGGAGATTTTTCTTCCACAGTAACGGGGTGGCATACCTTCTGACTCCGTTTACCTCAATCCTGTTTGTCTTCTCCTCAAGCTGTCGGACTGCCTCTGTGTCTTGCTTCGACCTAGTGATGAGCCGCTCACTCCGATACGGCAAGGTATCCAGCTGCCACAGTTTCTCCACATGGCTGAAGAGCTCAGCTTCTGGATGAGCACAGGATGTAAAAAGACACTGCTGCGGAGTGAGCCGGTGGCGCAGGAATTTTGATGGGCCTTGTAGAACCCACCCAAGTCTGGTGTGTACGGCTGCAGGTCCACCAGGAGGGCCGAGGCGTACTGGTTCCACAGGAGTGATGAGATGAGGGTAATCTGACCCAATGAGCAGCAACGGCTGTGCCTCCTTGATGCTTGGCAGTGGCAGGTCCTTAAGGTGACGGTACCTTTCCTGCAGAGCTTTGACTGGGTACGTATGGCGGGCGAGGCCAAGTTCCTTTGCAGTGAAAGCTCTGTGGATCTGGAATGAAGAGCCAGGCTGTGATGCGGAAGACACAGAGAATGACACTGTGGCTCCGTGGATGGTACGAACCTCTTGTCGGACAGTGCGGAGCGCCAGGTCTTCAGATTCCCTGTGCAAGCCTAAGTAATCAGCAGCTTCATGCAAAAGTATGGTGCGTTCTGAACCATCATCCAATATAGCATAGGTCTCAAGTACCTTGTCGCCGCTCTGGAGGATAACACGACTCAACTTGAGTAATACCTGGCTGCTGCATGTCGGCCGATCTAGGTACAGGGTCTCTGAGATAGAACTCACCAAGCAAGTGCTTTCTCCAGTAACCTTGGGTTTATCCGACGCTGCAGCGTTTCGGCTGATATTGACCTCATGAAGAACCTCAAGGTGCTTTCTTTCGCACTGTTTGCACTTGGCCTTGAGTGTACACTTTGCTGCTTGGTGATCACGGCCACATCTCCAGCACCTCTGGTTCCCCTTTATCCACTCGGTCTTCTGCTCAATCGACAAGAGTTTAAAGTTGCTGCACTGGTTAAGATAGTGCTGCACCGAGTCACAGAAGGGACAGTACTTTTTGGCTTATCCTGTGTCGTCTCCGATACAGATACAGTTGTAGCTTTCTCTGGTCTCTCCTGCTGACTACCATGGAGAATAGTAGTGGTCTTCTGGGACTTGTACTCTGTACGCCTGTCTCGGCGTGGGGCTTGCTTCTCTTGACCTGAATTGCTACAGTACTGACCTCCATCTACCTGTACACGAACCTCATATTCAAGCCAATCAGCTAGGTCAAGCAGTGTTGGGATTGGAATGCGGATGGGGTTCACAAATCTCTGGAAGTTGGCTCTTAGGTCGTGTGGCAACTTAGCTAAGAGGCGAGATACGTGTGAGCCACATCTTAACTCTGTCCAGCCCTGGCCTCCCAACTGGTGCAACATGCCCACTAATGCACGGACTTGGAGGGCAAATGACTTGAAGGCTTTAATGTCACCACTCTTGATGTTTGGTCCATCCATCAAATTAGAGATTCGCTTCAAGGCCAGCAGTTGAGGTTGACCGTACATTTCGGTGAGTGCCCTCATGGTATCGCTGAATGGGAACAGGCCGTTACTGTATGAATCAGCAATTAGCAGTGCTTCTTCACACTTCAGGTGGTCAGTCAGTATCTGGAACTTAAAGCGTTCTGAAGCATCAGGTGGGAGGATGTTGTCCAACGCGAGCTTCAATCTTGCAAACTCACGTGGGTCCTCGTGTTTGAGGTCGGGGATTGTCGGCTTAGGTCCGCTATATGTCTCCACATGTGGGTGTCTGCCAAAGGGAGTTCGAGCCTGAGGCCGCTCTGCTGGGTGCAGGTAGTCATAATATCGATCATCTGGGAAACGCTCATTCCAATGCTGGTACTGACCATCAAGGCCATAATAGGTGTCACAGCCATTAGCAGAACGATAGCGATCCTCAGGATAGCCTCTCCGATCTGAAGGGTGATTCCTGCCACCTTCCCAATAGGGGGGGTCATTACGTTGGGCTTGCAGACTAGGTTGTCGGTATGACTCAGCAGGGTAAATGTGGCTGTTGTCATAGCGACGATAAGTATCAACAGGAAGTGGGCGGAACTTGTCATCACGCCGATGGTACGTAGCATCATAGGGAGGGCTGTAGCTGTCATCAGGGCAACGATAGGCATCATTAGGCAAAGAACGAGTCCTAACATCAGGTGTACTGGATGTAGCGCCACTATGAGGATGATAGCTGATAGCGGACTGACGCTGAACAGCACCAGTTGGAGAGCAGTGTGTGTCTTCTTGGTGTTGCGGCGGCGGCAGTGGGTCTACTGTCGTCAAACCTCGAGGCATGGGGGACGATCTGGCTTCTGGTGTTCGCTGAAAGGCGTCTTTGTAGCAAGGGGTTGACTCACCAGAAGCTAATGGAGAAGATACTGCATGCTGATGACTGGACAGACCTGCTCCCTTTAGACTGTCACTAAGCTCTGTAATTGGGTCATGTTGGCGGTATTGTGGGGAAGAAGACTCATCACTGAATTGCACCTGTAGAGCATTTTCACTCTGACGTGGGTCCTGATGACCACTATGTGCCGTCAGTTTACTAATGGGTGCAGGTGTGTATGATGTCCCATGATCCTCAAGTTGTCTGGGCCGTGACATGACATATGAAGGAGCTAGTGCAGGAGAGCTGGCGATCATGTCTGTAAGGCGTTGCACATCTTGACGCAGTTTGTCGTTGTCCTCTTTCATGCTACGAATACATCCTAAAACATCAGCAGTGATAGCATGTCTGGCCTGCTCATCCACTGGACTGCGATGCCTGATAGGGTAACTGACCTCATAGTCCTGAAGGTATGATGGCAGGTGGCTCTGTCTGCGTGGGCGGTCCACATCTCTTTCTGAGTCTCTTTCATCTGGCCTGAACATCTTGGACTGACGCAGTTGCTGGATCCGGCTCGAAGGACCAAAATTGTATGATAGAAGGTGTAAATATGGGTTAATAGGTGTGGCAGCAATCACTTCAGGGTGTCGGGTCAGGACACTATTCCAATGTTCAGGTGAGAGTGTGGGGAGAAAGGAGATGCAGTGTCCAGGGTTGCAGTTTAGATGGTTTATATAAACAAATAGGCTTGTGTTTCTGTGCGTGTGTGTGTGGTTATTTCCATGGACGCACACACGGAAAAGAAACTGTCCATCAAATATTGCCGCAGTGTAAACTCAAGTCCAGCTGATGTCTGCTCCTCCGTGCTTCTCACTCGCTGCTGCGTTCAGGGGCCGTTGTCAGGGTGGGAACAGAGAGTGCACATGCAGAGCGTGTGATCAGACACAGTTGATACATAATGGGAATGCATACTCAGGGCATGGCCTTTTTTACAGTATGTGATGATGTGGGGGTATGGTGAAGGGTATGTGATGATGTGGGGGGTATGGTGAAGGGTATGTGATGATGTGGGGGTATGGTGAAGGGTATGTGATGATGTGGGGGGTATGGTGAAGGGTATGTGATGATGTGGGGGTATGGTGAAGGGTATGTGATGATGTGGGGGTATGGTGAAGGGTATGTGATGATGTGGGGGTATGGTGAAGGGTATGTGATGATGATGGGGGGGTATGGTGAAGGGTATGTGATGATGTGGGGGTATGGTGAAGGGTATGTGATGATGTGGGGGTATGGTGAAGGGTATGTGATGATGTGGGGGTATGGTGAAGGGTATGTGATGATATGGGCTGGGGCTATTTTAATTCCAAAGGCCAAGGGAACTTTATCAGGATGCATAGTATCCTGTATCCTTTAAAAATAAAAATCTGCCTGCCTCTATGTACATATGGGTGTACTTATTTATGCCCCCTGTATTTTAAGGAAGAACATTTATTTATTTACGATACCTTATTACAAAGAAAATTGCTGTCCTTACAGGTTGGATTTTTCCTAATTGTTTTTAATTAAGGCATTAAGATCAATTTCCCAAAACATATTTTTTTATTCCTCTTTTTAGTCAACTTTAGCATGGGTTCATAACCTTATGAGCACCACTGTATGTGACATATTTAAACACCCCTTTCACAGGCCAAAGTTCATATTTGTAACTTAAATGTTTGTGTGTATTTCAGTGCTGAAATAAAACTTTTTGGAGATTTTAGGAGTTTGAAAGAACATGCATGAAACATGGAAAACATCTGGATTCAATCTTTAAGTGTGCAGAAACAGAAAGCCGTGTACGTTTCACTGACTGTTCTCTGTCCTTTAGGCTTGCACCTCGGCCTCTCAGGGTTTCCTCAACTGTCTGTTGTACGGATGGACCCGTGCACGTCTCCAGCGAGCCGGCAGGAATGTTTTATCTCGAGACATGGACACTCAGACGCCTCTGCTGAGATCCCAGAAGATCATACGCTACCAAGCACTGCGCTCCTTCTGAAAAAGACAGACGAGGAGTGGCACGCTGGAACTGAAAGTGAAACTGAGCAGGTGCTTCTACTGTCATCTGCAGCAAAAGACTCGAGAGGAAAAGTCTCAACTTTCACTTTCCGTGAGCGGGGAAACCCCCGCGGCTGGGTGTCTGAAGAGGACCAACACTTCCACCTCTGATCCTGAACCGCCGAGGCAAGAAACAGCCAGGGGGGAGTTTACGCTGAGAGAAACAGCGATAACGAAAACAGGATTTGAAAGAGACGTTCGTGCATTGACTCTGAACTGACATAACCTCACATGTGGTTGGTTTTAACGTCATTATCTGGGTCAAATCTGTCTGTACGTGTAGTCCTACATGTGAAATATTATTGTTACCAATGAGTGTCAACAGGATCGTAATAGCAGGTTTAAAAATGTAAACCTGTCGACTAATTTTTACTTCTTTCGTCTGTAAACCAACAGAACAAAAACATATTAAAATATAAGAAGTTTTAGCCTGTAAACAAACATATTCAGTCATTCTTTACAGTTCACATGCACCAGAGAAAGAAGATTGAAAGCCCCTTTAATCTTTTCATATCCACATTAAGATGAAAAGTGCTTTGAATACGTGAATATATGTGGCAAAACAGTCCGGTTTGATACCAATATTTTAGCCTTATTCTGCTCTTAGCTTGCAAGTTTGAAGTGTTAAATTCAAGAGTTAGGGAAGTTTAGATTTTAGGAGAACTGAAGCATCCTGAAGAATATATTTTGAGTCTCAATAGGACGAATCAAACTATCTAATCTAGGGGCCCTATTTTAACGATCTAGGTACACGGTGTGAAGCGCCTGGCGCAGATGTGTTTAGGGCGTGTCCAAACCAAATCCACTTTTGATAGTTTGACGGCAAAAAAAAAAGGGTCCGTGCACCAGGCGCATGATTCTAAAGGGTTGTACTTAGTGTCTTCATTAATTCATAGCTGTGTTTTGGGCATAAAATGCAATAAACCAATCAGAGATCATCTCCCATTCCCTTTAAAAGCCAGGTGTGGTTGGACCTTGGAGCATTGCTATTATGATAGAGGATTTGCACCGTAATATTTTATATTTGTAATATAAGAAGTCAACAGCTACGGCCCTTGACAGGACCGTCATCTGGCGATGCCTGTAGCCGGCTCACAGTCACCTATTGGTGGCTAAACAACTGCCGCTGGTAGCCAACGTCCCGGAGCTCTGTAGCAGCTAAACAACTGCTGCTCAGATTGTATCCCTCCATGCTGCTGACTAACCGTGCTGAAACTCTGGAGGCGTCACACCACAGAGCAGCGCTCCATTCAGAGAGAAGCCGCCTGACGCAGGAGCCTGACCTCGCTCGTTATGGGATGTGATCCCCCTCCACCTCCGCCTCCCTCATGCCACAGGCTTTTGGCCAGAATCTGCAGAAGAACAATGAGCTTCTTCGTCAGTCAGACCTCAAATTATCTGAAATACTGAAGTTCATAATTTCACTGCAGTTAAAATGAAATCAAAGGGATTTTTTCGGATGTCGTCTCTAAAAAATCTACAAGACATCTATAGATATACAGTACAGGCCAAAAGTTTGGACACACCTTCTCATTCAATGCGTTTTTTTATTTATTTTCATGACTATTTCCATTGTAGATTCTCACTGAAGGCATCAAAACTATGAATGAACACATATGGAATTATATACTTAACAAAAAAGTGTGAAATAACTGAAAACATGTCTTATATTTTAGATTCCTCAAAGTAGCCACCCTTTGCTTTTTTTATTAATAAGGGAAAAAAATTCCACTAATTAACCCTGACAAAGCACACCTGTGAAGGTAAAACCATTTCAGGTGACTACCTCATGAAGCTCATTGAGAGAACACCAAGGGTTTGCAGAGTTATCAAAAAAAGCAAAGGTTGGCTACTTTGAAGAATCTAAAATATAAGACATGTTTTCAGTTATTTCACACTTTTTTGTTAAAGGAGAACTCCAGGCAACTTTTCCGTTAATCTTGATTGCTATACGTATATGAGTGCTGCCGATAGCAAAAAAAAACAAGCCGAATCGGTGCTAGCAACACGGAGCTGCTGCAGCTAATGCCGAGAGCTCCCACTCAGCTAAAACGGCAGTTATGGGGGCATAGGATAAAGAGTGCCTTTGTGCCTCTTAACAGACACAAAATGCAATTAAAATGTCTGTGCAACATGAACAGGGACCTTACATGACAACAAGATGCATTTAGCAACTTAGCCATTGTTTAAATTCACCTACCCTCTTAGCTGCTAGCTGCCGTCTGGGATGAGTGAGTGTGTTCAGCCAGGCTCCGGTAATAATCATCACGCAGCAGTTCCATGTGCATTTATAGCATATATATCCATTTTGTGTGCTGTGGAAGTTTGGGGTCCCCTGCTGGAGCTGCTCCCCCCGCGACCCGACACCGGATAAGCGGGCGAAGATGGATGGATGGATGGATGGATGGTGCTGTCGTTGGTGAATATGAGTCTCTGCAGTGGCGAATTGTGTGGTAGTTTCCTTAGCCAGGCTAGCAGTCCTGACCGGCATCCAGCTTCTACTTCCTCCCCGCCTCCCTCGCGTGCCACACCAACAACAATCCACAGGCGCCTGCTGGTCTGGTGGAGGTCCTACAGAGGACAGTTCATGCTTTCGCGGTGAAATTTTGAAGTTTATTCCCCCCTCAAAAATAGGTAATTGAGCACTGTAGTGGTCCTATCAGTTTACACTTATACACAAACCAGTGATGGAGAACTCGAGTCCTGGACTCTGACTCGAGTCCAACTTGAGTCGCTATTCTCTGGACTTTTGATTTGACTTGAACTCGCAAACTGATGACTTGGACTTGGTCTCGAGGACTTACAAACTATGAAACCGGACTCAGAAGTTGGACGAAGGTTCTGAAAACTTTTTAAACGTGTAATAGGTAGGGATTGAGTCCAGGGCTCTGGACTCGAGTCAGACTCAGGTAACAATGACTTGACTCAGACTCTTCTTTGGTGACTCGGACTTGAACACTGGAGACTCGAGACTTGACTCGACTTGACTGTTGGTGACTCGTCTACAACACTGACACAATCAACCCCAAAGAGACACTTAACGACTACGAGACGCAAAATTGCTACAAAGAGACACAGAAATTACTATAATGACTAAAAACAACTTCAAAGACACACAAAGACCCAGAATAAATAAGTATTATGTTATTATATAAGTATTATATTACAATATGAACAGTATGAACAGCTCTGAAATAGAGAATGATGAATAATTGATAAGTGGAACCAGTAAACAGGTGCTGATTAGAGACCGTGTTGCTGGGTTATTGCACAGGAATTGAACCTGACACTGTGAGTCAGAAGTCAGCTGTTCATCAGCGTGATGGCTTGTGGAAAGAAACTGTTCCTGAGTCTGTTGCTTTGGCGTACAGTGCTCTGTAGCGCCTACCAGAGGGGAGAAGCTGGAACAGGTAGTGTCCGGGGTGAGATGGGTCTGCAGTGACGTTTCCTAAACAGGAAAGAGACTAAAAACAACTTTAAAGACACACAAAGACCCATGAAAAGACTAAAAACAACTTAAAAAGAGACTAAAAACAACTTTAAAGACACACAAACACTCTTAAAAAGACTAAAAACAACTTTAAAGAGACTAAAAACAACTTTAAAGACACACAAACACTCATAAAAATATTAAAAACAACTTTAAAGACACTCAAAGACCCATGAAAAGACTAAAAACAACTTAAAAAGAGACTAAAAACAACTTTAAAGACACACAAACACTCATAAAAAGACTAAAAACAACTTTAAAGAGACTATAAACAACTTTAAAGACACACACAGACCCATAAAAAGACACTAATCGACTACAAAGACACAGAAACTACGAATGACGTCACATGTTCTGTTGGGTCTCTCTGCCGTTGCTTCAGCTGATAAAACCACAAAGTTCACTAACTCTTTAGTCAAACTAAAGAGTTACTGAACCTAAATCTACTAAAGACAAAGTCTTGAACATTTCCATTTGATGGTGAAGATTAAAAAACACAAAGACCGGGCAGTTTGAATATGTAAATTAACGTAAATATCTAAGAGGTTGTTTTTTTTATTCCTAAAAATTCAAAGAAGGACATTTAACCCAAATGTGGTCTTCACATTAACCATGCAACTTTTGGTTTTTCTGGGTAAAAATTTAAAAGTTAAACTTTTTCTCAACGTTTTGGTCGTCTTTTTTGACACTTTTGTCACTTTACCCCGACATTTTTGTCACATTTGCCCATATTTTTGTCACTTTTTGAAGCTGTTCCCGATCTTTTTGTCACGTTTTTTTGGACATTTTTGTCACATTTCCACATATTTTTGTCACTTTTTGACGTTTTTGAAGCTTTTGAAGCTTTTTTCCGATGTCTTTGTCACTTTCTTTGACACTTTTGTCAGAGTCAAAAACGTTGATAAAAGTGCCAAAAATGTCTTAAAAAGTGACAAAAATGTTAAAAAATACTTCTAAAAAAAGCAACCAAAACGGTGAGAAGGGACAACAAAAGTGTTTTTTTTCATTGTTGAAAGAAAGACAACACATGGGTGAAAGAAACATTGAGTTCTGCTCAGTTACATAACTTGTGTGTGTGAATGCGTAATCCTTGCATAACGTGCAGCACGCTCTGCACTGAAGCCCCCCAGTGTGGGGTGATGACGTAATCTCTGCGAGCGTGTCATCACAACTGATTACACACGTACAGCCTCCGTCTGTTCTTGTGCACAAACACTCCTGATCGGAGGTTAATAACGCTCAACGTCACAGCAGAAACTACAAATAACAAACAGGACGGAGAACAAACAACAAGCAGCTCACGTGGCGATACTATCAGTCACAGACGAGGCAGAAAAGCAGAACAGATCTTATTAACTGGGTGATTAATCATCAGATATTCAGACGATCAGATGCAGCAGGAAACAAAGTCGCCTCTAACACACAACCGGTTTGTTCTGCTTCGGGACTAAAGACCTCAGGAAGGAAGAAGCTTAACATCACTGTGCAAAGGGTGGGAGTCCTCATCTAAAATGGAGGTAGCTGTAGAGTAAGGCATGGATACCCGAACCGAGCCCGACGGGCCGGGCCGAGTTCGGACAGATATTTAGAAATTGTGGTCGGGTTCAGGTCGGGCTCGGTCACATCAGCACGATAAGTCATTTGTTGTAAAATGGTGCTGCGGCTCCTTTAAGCAGAGGTGTCAAAATTTCTACTTAAGTAAGGTAACGAAGTATTTGTACTTCGTTACCTTACTTAAGTAGAAATTTTGGGTATCTATACTTTACTGGAGTAATTATTTTACAGCATACTTTTTACTTCTACTCCTTACATTTTCACGGAATTATCTGTACTTTCTACTCTTTACATTTTAAAAATAGCCTCGTTACTCATATTTCAGTTCGGCTTGTTTTCATTCCGGCTCGTCATCGTTCATAAAAACACACAAAAACCCTATCCAGATCGCTCCATCCGGAGAGAGTGAATGTGATTGTGGTTGGATGAGAAGTATAAACATAGTCATTCCGACACCCTATTGGTTTGTACGCGATCCATCAAACCTGCACAGACCCGGTGCCTTAACGACCGTTATCTACCGGACCGAATAGCAACGTGGATTTCGGTGCCTTATTTAGGTGCCACTTAGATGCCTGCGCTTCTCTCTGATGCTCCGAAAACGGATGTTAGAGGGAACTGAAACATCGCCGCACGGGACGCTAGTTAACACTACAGTTGGCAGCAGCTAACGTTAGCCTACGGTTAGCTAGCAGCTGGAGTAAACACGCTGCCGTTGACTGAAAAACACAGACACAGAGATGTGTCACCTTTTTCAGCCCTTCTGAGTTTGCAGGTATGATTTTAATATAACATTATTATAGTCATATGATTTTGTCCTAACGTTTTTGGGTTAAGCTGTTGTCCTTAATGGCATTTCCCCCCCTTACATCAGGGGTCTTCAACGTTTTTTAAACCAAGGACCCCTTAACTTAAAGTGAGATGTAGCAGGGACCCCTTACTACATATTGTATGAAATTAAGTTGCATATTAAACTGGGCCTACAATAACTGTTAGGGCAACCTAAAGCCTTCTTACATACCCTTTTTTCATAAGCTATTAAAATATTAATTGTTGGCATGATTTTATAATATTTTAATGTTACATACTGTATGTGGCACAGTAAATCTAGGATTAACTGTATCTGTGGGCTGATATCTTAGGGACTACCTTATCTATAGGCCAGTAAGCCTATCATCAGTGGGAATTTATATTTGCTAATAATATTTTGGAATTATGTTAAGGCATTTTAATTTTAAAAGACTCAAAGATAATAAAAAGACTCAAAAATGTACAATAATTTGGAGGCCTCCCTGCAATGACTTTGAGGACCGCTGGTTGAAGATCTCTGCCTTACATTACTTTTACTTTTATACTTTAAGTAGTTTTGAAACCAGTACTTTTACACTTTTACTTAAGTAAAAAGCTTGAGTTGATACTTCAACTTCTACAAAAGTATTTTCAAACCCTAGTATCTGTATGTCAGATTGTGGAGCCCTCTGGTGGAATAAAAAGCCCAACACACCTTCTGTGAAATTTCTCCTTTGTTATCTGTTCACCACAGAGGAAAGAACCTGCAACTTTAAGCTCATGGAAAGCAGAAATGTATGTTTACTGATAATCATTCGAATAGATCCCCAGTGATAATTATCTATTGACAGATGTCGTGTTTTTTTTTAATGTACCATCTTAAATCCTTAATGTAATGAAATGTTTCTGTGTAAATGTCATCTTCTGAACACCCATGTGCCTCCTTGGGATTCCCCTGGTAACTCTGTTTAAATGTCACAACGCTGTGAATTGTGGGTAGCTCCCTCAGGAAAAGTCTGCAGAAATGTGGACTTGCAGAAAGTGGTCAGAAAGGGCTCGAAATGTCAGCAAGAGAGAGCCCTCATGTACCCGATGATGTGCCAGTGGGACAGCCCGAAGCCCCGACAGGCGTAACAGGAACGCACCTCAAAGTCTGTGAGTGTGTGCATGTGGACATGGAGATTTGGGATAACTTTCAGACCGTAAAGTTAGAGAGTCTCTAAAATCGATGCACTCAGGGAGAAATCTCCGACATGGCAGCTGTGGTTTTAGATTGGGTCTGGGGGAAGTGAACAGGGAGCCAGGCGACTACAAAGGCCTCATGACTTCTTCCCTACATTTCCCAGAATGCATTTCGACATCTCTGAAAGATTCTTGCTGCTTTCCAAATCTCATACTTTTTCTTATTTACTTTTAGTAGGTATCTGCAGCTGCCCTTGCAAAGCATGTACTGTAACGTGCAGTGTTCATACATACATGCATTGGGACTACTTTTTTATAACATTGCACCTTGAACTTTGACCTTGTGCTCATATAACTGCTACGCAAAGGATTGTGGGTCAGGACAGGGCATAGGCACGTTCAAGATGAGCCAGGTCTGTGCAGCAGATCGGTTTAATTTTCGTGGAATTGGAGATATTTTGATTGATATTTGTCTCATTTTAATGTTTATTTTGTCAATATAATTCCTTAATGTGTTGAAGAAGTTCTCCTACTTTTAAATTAAATAAAGTCTTTACAAAAGCCTCCTGGATCAGCTGGAAAATGCATTGTCAAAAAGCTGAGAACAGGGCTGTTTTTCTGGCACCACGAGTGTTAAAACTTTTTAAACAATACGTGGTTCTTGCAGGACAGGGACGCTACAAACATATGATCTTATAAAAATATGATGCATTGCTGCAGATTAACACTAACCAACAGTAGTGTAGAGAAAACTGAGTACAACCTTAAACATCTACAGGAGGAAAATGCAACATACATATTAATGCAGCAGGAATATTAATCGAGATAAACAGGAAACAGTGAAAGAAACATGTATAAAACACATTATGCAGAAACAGGTTTAAAAGATGTAGAACAAACTCATGTCTATATGAAAGAGTGTGTAGTGGAATAAAAAGCCCAACACACTTTCTGTGAAGTTTCCCTTTTATTATCTGTTCACCAGAGAGGAAACACTGCAACTTCAACCTTTTAGAAAGATGAACACATGTTTACTGATTCATCATCCGAATAGATGCCCAGTGACAGTTATCGAAGAGGAAATCATAATTGGAGCCACCGGTTGCCACAAAGTCACCCACGGTCTTCCTCCCCTGGAAATTCCCAGTTTTTACAACCTGCAAAGATAACAACAAAACCCAGAGCAGAAGAGTGTGACCCTTTGACACTGATCTGTGATGGTATGAATCTATTTTTTGGGATATACACAAAGATTTACCTTCCACCTTGAGCCCAAGGTCTCAGCGCGGGTCACCACCGTCTGAGAGGAGGTACCGTAGTTTTCTCCTTTATGGACGAGCCACTTAGTGCCATCGCCGAGCGTCACTCTGAGGGATGACAAGATGCAGATTTTTCACATTAGTGTGTTAATGTAACCCACCCCAAATCTGATGGTTTTGAGCAGGAATGACGTGATTGTGTGATCAATATGTGTCATCATAATAGGACATTTTGTACATTCATCCAAGCTAATTTTGAACTGAAGCTAAAATATTCCTCCAGATATAACACATGAGTAAAAACACAAAGTATGAGTTTCCTATTTTCACTTATTAAGCAGACACAAATAGCTCAGGTTATGCCACTTTGTTTTAAGTTTGAGTCATTTTAATTCTCAAGACTTTTCAGCAGTGGCAAACACTTTGCGGTAATGCCCACTAGGTGGCAGCTGCACAGCGCTGATGTCGTTCTTTCCTAAACCTGTTACAGAGGGAGAAACGGTGAAGAAAGAAAAGGAAATAATATCCTGAACAGTGATTTATTTATTTTTTTCTTTCTTTTTGATGGTGGTATCTGAAAACCTTTATCTGTTGACACTGTGGGACTGTGAGAGAGACAGCGCGGGTGCGACGGAGGAGAGGACCTTCAGGCCTGAGTTTGTATTTCCATTTCTACTATCTCACCAGTAAGGTCTTTCCCTCCTGTGGATTTGGAGGATTGTGTCGTATACTTTGTTTTTTCTTTCAGACTGAGCTCAAGCCAGTACAGGGTTGTGCACAACTAAATTAAAGGGCCTGTTGCTGCAGCAAAACTTCAAATGTAGTTTCTGGCCAGAACATATTTTATTGTCATATGTATTTTGGGGTGGTAAATGGGAGTGGACATTTTCAATAATACTATTTTCTTGCAAAGAGTTACTGTGTGTTTGTGTTTTCATTCTCTGTGTGAAGTCAATAATCATCTACAGATAAAGACAAATTAGTTATTAAGTGTCAGTGCATATGATATCTATCTTATCTTTATCCCTCGAACCAGGAGATTACTAAAAGAATTAAAGTAGGGATCCCAGACCTTGAGGTGTTTTTGCAGGTAATGTTGAAGGCTGATTAGAACCTGGTTACATTAACAACATGGCAGCTCAGCGCGTGTGTGTGGCACTGACTTAGTCTTGCATTGCAACCTTTATCTCCACAGTGCTGTGGAGTAAGGTCTGGCTACGTAGATGCATCATGGGATAGGAGAAAACACCTCTCTAGGGCCTTGTTATGGAACCCACGCAACTTCTAGGCAGGACCCGCCCTTCAATGGCATTCACACATTACTATTGGCCAGGCGTCCATGCTTACGCAAGGTAACAGAACCCGATGTGTTCAGGTCCTATCCCCTGACCAATCGGCTATCCTAAACCTTAACCACTCGAGGTCAATGCCTAACCCCAACCAATCGAGTTGCTTCGTTGAGCGGGACTTGCCTAGAAGTTGAGGGATCCAAAATAACGCCTCTCTGGGTTGTTTGCATTTTTTTAAAACCAATCACAATCGTCTTGGGCCGCGCTGAACTCCAGACGCAGCAACGGTGGCTCTGCTAAAATAGTCTCGGGAGGGAACTTGTTCTGGTGGAACATTTGCACCCCGCAAAAGAAAACTCATCATACAATATTAAAACTGTTGACACAATACAGGACCGTGAGCTATTTAAATAAGCTGATACATGGTTAAACCTCATTGGCTCTTACCAGTGTATCTCCGTGTGGACTTCGTCCACAGCAATCCCACCAATCAGTCCCCAAAACGTCCCAGTTAGAGAGGAAATGCCCCTAAACATATTCTTTATAAAACCTCCCAGTTAGAGAGGGAATGCCCCTAAAAATATTCTTTGTAAATCTTTATAATCATTCCCCGAAAGAACTGAGCAGGCCTGCCTTGTTGCACCATCCAAATGTTCTTTTTTGCATGTAGCTTGCTAGCTCGAAGTTTGTTGTTTACCGAAATGAAGGGATTTTCAGGAAAGGCGAAGAGCGAAAGGCGAGGGACATCTGATGCGTGGCACAAGCCGGATGCCCCTGGCTTTATCCTGGAAATGTACTTCCATCGATTGAGACTAGGACTTACCTGACTCCAGAGTGGCTCAATGGTCCGATCATAAATGAACTGGATCCCAGTGGTCGTTTCAGCCTCTCAGCTTTATAAACCGGAGAGTTGTAGAGCCGCGTCAGCTCGCCACCGGACAGGTCTGTCAGAGCAGCAGATCAATATACAAACTTACATCACAGAAAGGGTTTAAAGCAGCGATCTGTGACAGTTTTTACGCCACATTTACTGCAGAAACCCCCCCAAAAACGCCAAAGTACTTACTGCCATCCGACCAGGACTGCACCGTAACGGCCAGCAGAGTCAGAGCCACAGCAAAGAGGAGCACTTTGAAGGAAAACATGTTGGATTTCATCTTCGTTTCAGTGCAGTGAGACATTCAGGTGGGATTTTATAGAGTCCTGTCCCTCCTCCCTGGTTGGACACAGTTCATCTGTACCAGTAAAAATCCCCTGGCAGGATGGCGCTGTTATTTCCACACAGCTGACAGTAAAACCCCAGATTTCATCACATCGGCAGA
The DNA here is from genome assembly GCF_004354835.1 of Perca flavescens. Lineage (NCBI taxonomy): Eukaryota > Metazoa > Chordata > Actinopteri > Perciformes > Percidae > Perca > Perca flavescens. The sequence goes on along the minus strand of NC_041336.1, from coordinate 4,224,420 downwards.
AAGAGACTCAAAAGTTTATTTTTATAAGACTCTGTTGAGTAGTTTGAAAGCAGTATTGCATAACATTGGTATTTTTTTGCGATTTGGCGCCCCTGAAGTTTTAGAGTGGTTCACTCAGAGTCAGGGTCAGCCGATTTTGCCGGGGCTTTAACCCCAAATGTTCTGAGTGTGGGCCCGAATGTATTATGAAAAGTTGACTGACAAATATGAAACCAGACAGTAACGTGCCTGATCGCCTGGCCTTTCATACCGGACTGTCACAAAGCCATCCCTCCCCTCTCGGCTCTCTTTCTCTCTCTCTCTCCGATAGAACGAGACAGGATGAGAGTTGTATGTGTGTGTGTGTCTTCTTGTTTAACTATATTCGTGGGGTCCAATCACCGGGAGTCCAGTATACTTGTGGGGTCCCAACAGCTTTGTGGGGCCAAAATGCTGGACCCCACACGTTTAAAGGGCTGTTTGAGGTTTAAGACTTGGTTTTAGGATTAGGGATAGAATTAGGTTATGGTTAGGGTGAGGGTAAGGGTTAAGGTTAGGCATTTAGTTGTGATGGTTAAGGTTAGAGTAATGGTTAAGGTTAGGCATTTAGTTGTGATGGTTAAGGTTAGGGTAATGGTTAAGGTTAGGCATTTAGTTGTGATGGTTAAGGTTAGGGTAAGGGTTAAGGTTAGGCATTTAGTTGTGATGGTTAAGGTTAGGGTAAGGGTTAAGGTTAGGCATTTAGTTGTGATGGTTAAGGTTAGGGTAAGGGGCTAGGGAATGCATTATGTCAACGATGGTCCCAACAAAGATAGTGCCACAAACCTGCGTGTGTGTGTGTGTGTGTGTGTGTGTGTGTGTGTGTGTGTCTCTCTCTCTCTCTCTCTCTCTCTCTCTCTCTCTCTCTCTCGTCCATCGGTCTCTGCCTCTGTGGGATGAGTTATATTTTGAATGTACCCTAACCCATTAATTCATTAAAATGAATTCATTAAAATGAATTAATGTATCATTGAGGTGAATAATTGTCAAATGCACATTTAAGGAGATTACTTCCCCAACAAAAGAGGAGGGAGGAGTAAATGATGAGACAAAACAGAAATCCTGAGAGCCTTATTGCAAAATATTCCATTATGTTTTTATATTTTGAATTGTCCTCTCTGTTTCCCTTTACATCAAGATATTTCCAGCATAAATTGATTCAGAAAAATGTAGAAATAGGTGCATAAAAATTCACTTGAATGCAGGAAATTAAGTGTTTAATGTTCAACATTTTCTGGGCAAGGACCCCACCCCCCCATCCCCCATCTATTAAGTCACCACACATCTGGAAACAAAACCTTGGCCTTTGGGTTGCCAGGCCAGTTATGATTAGGCCAAATGTTGGTGCCATCTAAATAAAATCTACAAACTGGGCAGCAAAAATGAACATATACTGGTTATTAACAAGCTGGGCAAGCCAATCGCCGTTTTGCATTGCATTCAGTTTATTTAAATGGGTCCGGGCTAAGCCCCAAACCTCCTCAAGTCCTAGAAATGACCCTGGTCTTGGCAGTAAAATCTTCTAGTCTGAGACTAAAAACTCAGAAACAATATGACAGATTGCCTTTAGATATGAAATGGTGTCACACTTTAGTCTTTCCAAAGTCTTTTCACAGTCTTTAAGTGTATTTGTTAATAATAAACTTCATGCCGGACCTCATTTTTTTTTAAAATGTCTTTAAATTCCCTCTAGTGGCATTTTACTTGAATCTGGATTGCCACTTACAACAAATGCTCTTCAGAAACCTTTGGGTGATGTCACTGAGACTACGTGCATGTCTGCAGTGCTCTTGTTAATTTTTAACGTCAGTGTTTGTCACCTGGCAGGCCTCATCTGTTATTTCCACACTGGTGACACCAGCCTGGTCTCATAGAACTCCGTGAAATGATCACCAACTGTTAAGCTCATTATGTGGTGGTGGCACAGAATGTGTGAAAATTGTGTGTGGCCACCACGGAAAACAATGCCAATGTAAAGTCAATTAGAAAATGAAGTAGCATTAAGAACGACTACGGTAGCGAGTAGTAGTATGAAAGCCTGAAAATCTGGGGTGGAGGATGGGTCAAACAACACAGGACTTTCACCCAGGAGCCCGGGGATCGTGTACCGCGTGTCACGTTTCCTAAACCCAACCGTCCCATTGTTGTCCCGCGTGTCATGGAAATGTAAGCCCACCCACGACCTTTTCCTTAACTCAGGGGTGTCAAACTCAACTTCAGTAAGGGCCATGCTGGAAAATGAGAATCATATGAAGGGCCAGACATGTTTTTTTCAACTGAACAATGAACACCTTTGACTGTATTATTTGTGTCTCATATAGCTTTCTCACCAGGGGCGATTCTAGGATCTGACCTATACGGGGTCTCAGCCCCTAATGACAAGTTGATAGCAGTTAAGCTAGATTTTTTTTTTTTTAACTCTTAAATCATGACTTCTGGTGAGTTTTGGGTAAAGACATAGACAGGTTGAGACATGCAATTATGTCAAACTATCAAAAGATTCAAGGCATCTGCTGTGAAAAAAAGATGGAAACTACAAAGCATGATTATTGGGGGGGACTGAGTACCCAGGGCCCTCATGTGAGGAGGGCCCAAAAAGATGCTAGAATTAATAGCTGTGGATGTAGGGAGGGGCCCATTGAAAATGCCTTTCTACAGGACCAAGAATTTTGAGCTACGCCCCTGAACATACGTTGAACTATTAAAATAAGCCTTAACATATTTTTAGACAGGATTATTCATGTTTTTTTCTGCTGTTCATTTTCAACTTTTTCATTTACATCCTTGATATGAACTGATATGGTTATACAGCTAAATGATGAATAATCTAATCTAATAATGCCTCTGAACCAGATGGGGAAGATACAACATCTTTTTCTTAAGAGCCTAGTCCTCCATGAAATGCATATGTAAATATAATGTGAATGGAATATTTTAAGTGTTTTTGCCCGTACAATATATGTCCACTTTCTCGCCTGGTTCTTCCAGGTCCCTCTCTTTGTCCACTCTCTCTCCATCCTCTCGCTCTCTCTCTCTCTCTCTCTCTCTCTCTCTCCATCCTCCTCTGTCCCTCTATCCCCCTCCCTCCGTCATATCACTGACAATCACATACAAAACATTTTGTAATCAACTAGAAAATAATCTTAAAATAAAAGAGAAAACAAAACACAGTAGTCCTATATATATATATATATATATATATATATATATATATATATATATATATATATATATATATATATATATATATATATATATATATATATATATATATATATATATATATATATATATATATATATATATATATATATATATATATATATATATATGTCTTATAGGTTACCTAGCCATTTTCTAACCTTGTTCATCTTGCTCTCTCTGCCCTTCTCCCTCTCTATTCTCCTCACTTCTTTGTGCCGTCAACCAGATGGCAAATGTAATTGACTAATCAACAGAGAATGCATTGTGTTAGCTACCAAAGGTAATAAATTCACCTATTTACAACATATGTGAATATGGGGTTACTGTTCAGTGCAGTGGGGTAATGTTAAGGCTTATCTTATACTTTCTCACCTGAACATGTCTGTTTTCTTCAAAAAAAGAAACGTATATCCATCTATGGGTTTGTTGTTCCAGTGTTTCAGTTCTTATATGAATGAGTCTGATGATCCGTCAGGTCAAATTATTTATTTGTCATTGGCATTGACAGTTCAAAAAAGTTCCTTAGCCATTATAGAGTTTAGCCAATCAATGATAATTAGTTTTTACAACAACCTGTTTCACAGCCTGAATATGTAAACTCTCTTCTATGGAAATGTCTGAGCCTCAAAGTCCACAAAAGCTTTGACTGTCACACTGCAGTCTGTTAAACAGTTTCCCGTCTTTTTGGTTTGGCTCACATCTAGGTGGGCCAAAATCTATTGTGAACATAAATTGATATGCGGGCCGGATCAAAATTTGCGAGGGGCTGGAGTTGGCCCGCAGGCCTTGAGTTTGACACATGTGCCTTAACTTAAGGGGCCGTGTTCATTTCATGGAATTCTGTGAGATCAGGTTGGGTGACAATCAGATTCCATCACATCAGGGATGATGATAGCAGGACATTTTTGGAAAGAATCAATTCTGAGACACTTTCTCTAAGGTTTCACCTTTATTATCTGTTTAGCAGAAAGGCAAACAAACTGCAACTTCAACCTTTCAGAAAGCTCAACACATGTTTACTGATTCATCATCCGAATAGATGCCCAGTGACAGTTATCGAAGAGGAAATTGTATCCGGAGCCACCGGTTGCCACAAAGTCACCCACGGTCTTCCTCCCCTGGAAATTCCCAGTCTTCACAACCTGCAAAGATAAAAAAAAAAAAAAAAAAAAAAAAAACAGAGCAGAAGAGTTTGACCCTCTGACACATTCTGTAATAATAAGATAATAATAAAGATTTACCTTCCAGTTTGAGCTCATGTAATCAGCCCTGGTCACCACCGTCTGAGAGGAGGTGCCGTAGTTCATTCCTTTATGGATGAGCCACTTCGATCTATCACCGAGCGTCACTCTGAGAAACAAACAGCAGTTTGAAGACATTAGAGAAGTTTATTTTCTCCATCTTTCACATTAGTTGTTTAACTCATAATAGTTACTGACCTGACTCCGGAGTGGCTGAACGGTCCGACTGCAGATGAACTGGATCCCTTCGGTCGTTTCAACCTCTCAGCTTCGTAAACCGGAGAGTTGTAGAGCCGCGTCAGCTCGGGACCTGACAGGTCTGTCAGAGCAGCAGATCAGTCACATTAATATGAACTAATGTCACAACACGGTCTCACGGCAGTTCGTGAAATGGTCACGTTATTTTTAATCTGTTGATTCGTGTACGCCAGGGGTGTCAAACTCAACTTCCCAGAGGGCCACACTGGAAAATAAGAATCACATCAAGGGCCAGACATGTTCTGTTTATTGATAGGCTTTTATTTAATCGAAAAAGTAAAATATATTTGACTGTATTATTGCATGTGTCATATAGTCTTCTCACCAACAGTTGGGTTGACATAAAGTTCTAAAGAAGTCAGGAAAAAGTCCCTCAGCCATCAGAGAAAAGAAGCGCCCAGAAACGTCGAAAAAAGTGGCAAAAACGTCCGAACAAATTACAAAAAAGTGACAAAAAGTAGGTGGGCCAAAATGTATTGTGAACCTAAATTGATATGCGAGCCGAATCATAATCTGCGAGGGGCCGGATTTGGCCCGCGGGCCTCGAGTTTGACACATGTGGTACGTTCATGACAGTTTTTTTCGTGGTGCTCAGCATGTAATGGGAAAAGGAAACGTCACACACCGGGACAAGATCCGGGTGAAAGTCCTGTGTTGTTTGACCCATCCACCACCCCCCCCAACCAACCTCCCTATGCAAATTTACGGCTTTTCATACTACTCACTACCGTAGTCACGCTGTAATCACGAAATATGCTTCCCATTGAAATACATTAGATTGAAGGTCGTGGTCACCACCATGAAAAAAACACACATAAACGTGTCCGTGTACACGAATCAAGAGATTAAATAACCATTTCACGAACTGCCGTGAGACTGGGTTGAATGTCAACAGTTTTAACACCACATTTTACAACAAACCCACACACCCACCCCCCAAAACCCAAAGTACTTACTGCCATCAGACCAGGACTGTACAGTAACAGCCAGTAGAGTCAGAGTCAGAGCGAAGAGGAGCATTTTGAAGGAAAACATGTTGGATTATAATCTTTGTTTCAGTCACAGTGAGACATTCAGGTGGGTTTAAAGAGTCCTGACGCTCCTCCCTGTCTGGACACAGTTGGTCTGTTTGCCACCTGGCAGGATGGTTGTTATTTCAAAACAGCAGACAGTAAACACACCAGATTTCACCACATCAGCAGAAGGAAGCTCAAAGGTTTATTATCATAGGACTCTTCTAAGTACATTGTATAACATTGGTATTTTTTTGTGATTTGGCACCCCTAAAGTTTCCGAGTTTTTCACTTTTTTTCAAATGGTTTAACACATGCACAAATTATTCTACAGCGACAAAACATTTTTACAAGCAAAATTATTGATGACCCTTATTTGATCCCATATACTCCCTTCCATTTTTCTTCTTGTGCACTGATTCGCTTAAACTGACAAGGGTCGACTAGTGCCAACAGAGCAGGACGCAGGAATAACTAGGTCAACAGACACTCGGGTTGGTTTGTCGGGGCCTTAATTTGCAATGCTGTCCCTATAGGCCTTTCAAATACATGAAACAACAACAAATACACAAAAAACTAACTCAACGATCCATTACATACGTACGTTAAAAACACAAATTTGGTTTGGAGACAGCAACTATGAGCCTGTATTGGAGCCATCAGGTGGAATATAAACCACACGACACCCTCGGAGATGTTTCACCTTTATTATCTGTTCAGCAGAGAGCAAACAGAAGAGCTCATGTTTACAGATTCATCATGGCGTCTGTTGCATGGTGACAGTTGGCCCGGCGGACGTCGTAAGTGTCTCCTCCAGCCTTCACGAAGTCAGCCACGCTCTTTCTCCCGTTAAACTCTCTGGTTTCCATCGTCTGCAGAGAGAAAACACAAAGAGAGGAGGATTAAAAACACATTGTGGGCCCTATTTTAACGATCTAAGCGTATAACGTGCAGCGCCTGGTGCAGGTGCGTTTAGGGCGAGTCCAAATCCACTTTTGCTAGTTTGACGGCGGGATAAAGTGTCCATGCGCCGGGCGCCTGGTCCTAAAGGGTTGTACTTAGTGTCTTCATTAATCAGAGGGGTGTTTTGGGCGTAACATGCAATAAACCAATCAGGGATTTATTTTAAAGGGAAACCCATTCCCTTTAAAAGCCAGGCGTGTTTGGACCTTGGAGCATTGCTGTTATGATGGAGGATTTGCACCGTAATATTATTATTTGTAATCTTCTGCATGTGTGTGTGCTGCTGTGCGTCCCTGTGTGTGTAACAAGCATAGTGTGTGTCTGCTGTGCACGAGCCTAGGAGCATTGTACTAATGCTCTGTTAAAATAACAATGAAATGCTGCGTTATTGACTTTAGACCAGGTTTTTGTTGGTCAATGGTGCTTTTTTTGTCACCTGTTCTTATTAGCGTTCCAGGCAACCTGTAACCCGTGTTTTCACGACCTTCTAC
>NC_041336.1:4194732-4214732 GCF_004354835.1 Perca flavescens | reverse complement strand
TGAGGCGATAACCAAAAGGTGACGTGAAAACCTGCAGACTCCTGATTGGTCGGAGAGAATCGTCACTAATCACTGCGTCATCATTGCTATGGCTACAGTCCTGAACAAACCCACCATTTTTAAATAGTTTAGCCAGCTGTGTTTTTTTGCTGCCTCCAGCTTCTTCTGAAACTAAATGTGTTTTCTGGCAAACAGCCACATGCCGAGAATCAAAAACAACACACCTTCCACGTTCTGTGTGTCTGTTGCGTTAGGTCACGGCAGTTTCCGGCAGTTTCCTGCAGTGTCGCGTCGCTATGGCGACCAGCCACTCTCGCCTCACGCATGAGTCGGTACTAAATCTGCAATGGAAAAAGGAGAACGGGGCACCGCGGACGAGTCGAGCAGAGCTTGTACTAGCAGTGGGTTAGCGTCATTACTGCCCCTGTGGTGCATGGTGTTTTTCAACCTACTTCCCCATGTCTTTGTGTCAAAGTGACTGATGGGAAACACAATCTTTTTAAGCAACAAATAAGCTGTAATGCAACCCTACAGGACAAATGTTTAGCGTCGGTCAGGGTCCACTCAAAGTTCTGTTTCCGCGGCTGACAGACTCAGATTATTACTCTAAGTGTCTGACAACATTATGGAAATAATCCCTACAGAGACAGACCTCTTAGTCGAAGAGTAAGATCCTTTTAGCTGCCTTGCCTAAACCAGAAGTACTTACGGCTGCGGCTGTTGCTGTGCCTGCGTCTGCCAAGAGCCCAGGACTCTCCAGGAACGGCCAGCAGAGTCAGAGCCAGAGCAAAGAGAAGCATTTTGAAGGAAATCATGATGGATTATAACCTTTGTCTCCCTGTCACAGCACACAGTGAGACACTCAGGTGGGATTTTATAGAGTCCCTACACTCCCCCCTGTCCCTGTCCCTGTTTGGACAAAGGTCGTCTGTTCCATGAAAAATCTCTGTTTGTCACAGCAGACAGCGAACGCACTAGAGTTCATCACATCACCAGGAAACTCTGAGGTTAATAATTAGTTTAAAGTAATGCTTATTCTATTCTGAGCAGTGGCGGCTGGTGATAATTATTTTTGGGGGGGCACTTATTTTTGGTGGTGGGTGGGGGGGGGGCAAATAAATACAAAGCAGTACTTTGAAACTGGGCAAAACAACCAGCACAACTTTATTTAAACAACTATGTATTTAAAAAGAGCTTTCAAGATTCAAGTTACAAAAAATGTTTTTTTTAACTCACAACAGAGTAACTTGACTTAACTGTAGGGTTATTTTGTTTTCCTGTCTTCATTTAACTCGTAGCTTGGGCATGAAACAAATTGCACCCACGACCAGTACTACTTTAAAACTTGAGATTATGCAAAATAGTCTAGCATGGCTAAACTAAATGATTCAGTATGGTAATCAAAATCAGTTTGGTAGATAGGCCAATTAGGCCAATTAGGTTCAAACCCAATGTACTCAAACCACAACTTAAATATCAAAAACCTGACAAAGAAAATAAAAAAATAAAACCAAATTAACCAAAAACTGAGATCTCTTATTTCATAGAGATAACCAGGGGAATACTAAATCAGTCTGTCTGTTCAACCCTGTTTCATTAGTTTGAGTTCACTCAAGTTCCTACCAGCACCCTTAGCAGGTAAAACTGTCCATCTGGCTCCTCAGAGAATAGAGGAGGGAAACGACGTGAAAATCCTGTGAGTAGTGGAGATGATGATGGCGAAGGTCTAGTGAGCGGTAAGAAGATGGTGGTGATGAAGATGAAACCCAGGAGGCAGTATGGCGGCGGTGACTTGAGCAGCACAGTTCTGTCTCCCAGTAGAGTCTCACCAAAAAAACAGCCTGCACAAAACGTGAAGAATAATCACTCAGTTGTCCATCGTAACAGTTCACTTGTGTTTCTCCTCAAGATACAACATATTCTTACATACTACACATTTTAACCACATTTCACTTAAACATTTTAGCTTAAACTCAATGTTATTTGTCCATCTTAATTGACTAGCTTATTGAAAACATAGCAGTCACATGGCTCCTCCCTCACTCCTCCCTCTTGTCTAAATCCTCACATCCGCAACCAAGATGGCTGCGCCTGTAACGGCAAACTCGACGACTCATAGCAGATCTCTACCAACCAGTGGGAGACGTCACACATGCTCTGTCCATTAATATTAACAGCCTATGGTTTAAACATGATATATATATATATATATATATATAACACGTTTCAACCATAGACTGAGGTGTTTAATTATTTTGTACATTATTAAATGACTAAATTTGCTGCTGATTGTTTATTTGGATGCTTATGAAATTGTTACTTTTCAGCAATGAGCTAATTTGTGTGTTTTCTTTTTTCTTTTTCTGTTTAAAAAGACCCTGGCTACCATGAGGGCCACCAGTCACCCCTCAGGGTAGACTGGTGGCCCTCATGTTTTTGAAAAGAAACACAGCAGAAGTGCCCTCTTGGATGCACTACATGCTATAAGATTAGTTAAAAAAAAACACAAGAACTGACTTTAAACAGAAAGGAAGTGGTGTTATCTATATCAAGATAAAATGGTGTCATATAAAAATTACTATTGACATAACATTTTATTTAAAGGTGCTGTAGGTAGGATTGCAAAGATCCAGGACTTAGCCAAAAAATGTGAACATCGACAACTTCTCAGTCCCTCACCCCTTTCTGCTAAAGCCCAAAACGATCTCCTAAGACCCTCCCCCCACAAGGGAGAATGAATGTGTGTGCATGAGCAGTTAAACACCCCCACCCCTGGCCCTGATTGGTGCATCTGAACAGAGAGCAGTGGATTTTTGCTAATCACACTACAGGCTGTAGGTGGAGCGAGAGGAGCTGGATTTATTTGTAAATGACCTTCTTCATGTAGTTCTACTGGAACATAGGGTCAGTTTCAGCAAATATGACAGAAAGTTAGTTTTATAAGGCTTACCTACCGCACCTTTAAATCTTGTGAAGTTACAATAAATATTGCATTGAAATTTGATTTGGAGTCAATAAATATGGCTTTATATTGGAGCCCTCTGGTGGAATAAAAAACACATGAAACCCTCGGAAGATTTCACCTTTATTATCTGCCAACTTAGCAACTTTTAAGACACTTTTAGTGACTTTGTTTCTAACTTGCGACAAATTTAGCGACTTCAGAAAAAGAAAGAAAGCAAGCTATCTTATACTGTAATTAATTTCCATACATGCTGCTCAGATTAATCACAGTCCACGGCTCTTCTGCCAACAGCAAAGGGTCTCCAGCTACATCCACACTGCTACATTTTCATTTTCATGCTGCGTTTTGAGCCAAAACAACATGTCTATTTTATGCAAAAGCTGAGTGATGCGACAAAGCGACTGCCAATCAGAGTGAAGGCAGCGTGACGTATGTACGTTGGTTGCTTGAGTTGAAGAAAATCATTCAAGATGGCGGAAACGTTTCAGGATATCGTATTTCTGTATACATTTTATATTTTTGGCAGTTTATTTCATATATTTTGTTACCCCTTTCGAGAAATAAATACTTTTAAATCCAAAAACATTGTTCTTGTGACTCGTGTTAGGTTGTAAAAAGTTAAACCATTGGTGATGTCTGATAAAAATGTACTTTTAGTTGAATGAACACTGTAGCTGGAGGAAGCACTGAATCAACCGACTGCATCACACCACACCTAATCAGCATTTGACTACCCCACCCCAAACCCAAGAGGCTCATATCAGTCATTTAGCATACAGGAGAAAGCTCCTTGTCTCCACACATGATGATCTATTGTATCTGTTTTTGGGGAGCCACCCCCTGTTGGGCCAGACTTGTTTAGAACAAAGAAAATGTGTATCTCTGTAAACTTGAATATAATCAGCACTATTATAATAAATGACAAATGACCTTTGTCTGTGAACTGGAGAAAACTGGAAATCAGAGGTGTGTCCTAAACCTGAGAGACATCTGACCAATAGGGGAAGATTTCATTTGAGGAAACACCCAGGTGTAGGGAATAAATGGGTGATCCGGAGAATGTCTCGGGGCTTCAATCTGTGACCCCGCAAGGGGAAGCATTTTGAAGACCGCTGTTTTACAGTGTATTGTTTTGTCATGTCGCTTGACTGATTGATGTAATTCCTGAAGAGGAGGAATGTCAACTCAGTCCGCTGTCAGCTGCAGTGTATCATTTGTTTTTTGTCATGTCGTTTTCATCGTGTTGTTTTATTAAACCTTTTGCTTAACTTTCAATTCGACCCCAGCCTCTCCTTCCTCCTCAGAAATCTAAGTGACACGTCTTTTAGAGATTTTCTTAACACTTGACAATACCTCTGAAGTGACTTGTAAGACGTCTTGCAGATACTAGGCTATACTGAGTACAGTATATATATCTATGGCTACTATCGATACAGAAGCATCACCGTGTCAAACCGTGTCACAGAAACAAATCGATCCGCAAAGTTGAGAGAAAATGGAGGAAAAAGTTATTTTAGTGGTGTCTGTCGGCACCCGATCTGTGCTGCCTGCACGATCCGTAATGCACATGCGCAGATGATAATCCTGTTTTACGAGGATTTACGGCACTGCACGATCTGTTCCACGCTTCCGGTCGTAGTTGTAGCGGTCTGCCGTTAGCCTCCACCGGAAAGCTAATGTTAGTTTAGCTAACAGCTAATTCGGCTAACCGCTAGCTGACAGCTTGATTCAGTCTAAAATAACGATATCTCAAACTAAACACTGGGAATAGCAGGTTACAGCTAAATTAAGACTTTACAGTAATAACAATAAAGACAAGTATTAATTGAGGGATTTTAAAGTAAAGTAGCCTAGAACTGACGTAACAGCTGTTATATATTTTAACGGTTATTTTCAGGTTTTATTTTGAGGGTCTTTTAAAGTTATTATATGCTGTCTCCGCTAGCGGTTAGCCGAATTAGCTGTTAGCTAAACTAATGTTAGTTTCCAGGTGGAGGCTAACGGCAAAGCCGCTACAACTACGACCGGAAGTGTGGACCAGATCGTGCGTAAATCCTCGTAAAACAGGATTATCATCTTCACATGCTCGAACATCTTGCGCATGCAAGGTTCGTGCAGGCAGCACAGATCGGGTAGCGACAGTGTCCACGTTCCCGGTGCTTTACAATCTAACCTTAGATTTGTACGGAGAAATTTCTGTTTACCTTTGCCAAGCAACCAGGAGTAGGCTAGGCACGCCCAGGAACGCCCATCAAGGGAGTGCATGTTGCTGTCTTTTGTAGCTAATGTGACTGTAGGGTTAGCTTTTAAAACAAAACGTAGCAGAGTAGATGTACCCTCACTATCATTCTCCTTTTCAGCCATGAGCAGCAGGCAGTTGGCCGACACAACCACTAAGCTTTATGCTAATGATACACAATTACGTCTTTTAGCGACTTTTGGAGCTAGTGCTAGCTACTTTCATTGAAAAGAGTTGGCAAGACTGAACAGAAAAGCTCATTTATCTTGGTTCATCATGGCTTTTGTTGCATCGTGACAGTTGGCTCGGGGGAGGCTGTAGGTTTCTCCTCCAGCTGCAACAAAGTCAGTCACTCTCTTTTCCCCGTTAAAATCTCTAGATTCTCCCGTTGCCTGAGAGAAAACACAAAGAGAGGAGGATTAAGAACACATTGAGTCAGTCCCATGTTGTTTATATGTACAGAGAACAACTTGTTAATTATCTTTGTGTTGGAAACAGTGGACAGATGGTTATCTATTGCAAAAAAAAAGACTGTCCTCCCCCGAAAAACGCCCCTATAGGTTGTTTGTTCCAGAATCAATTCTGACCAATATTAGGTTTCTAGTGGCAGCGCTCTCTAGTGGCCCTAGTAGTTCTGACGGGAGAAAAGCAGTAAGTAAGGTGACGAAGTATAAGAGCGCCAAATGTTCTGACAAAAAAGGTGGGGTATACTCGCCGCAGCCTCCGTTAACACTTTGTAACAGAAATAAAAATGGATTATGGATCATTTTATTGTAGCTGACTTTACAAGCTGACTTCTCTATTGGCTGTTGAAACAGGAGACGTCTCTTACGTTCTAAAACCAGCCTCTGGAGACTCGACCAGCTGAGTCACAGCGACACCATCAGCTGGTTGGAGTCCAGCTGAGACGGGTCGGTTCAGAACGCTGAAACTTTTCTCTGTTCTAAAACAATTTTGCCTCGTTGTGAATCTTTGGTCTGAACTGGGCTTAAAACAACTAGAACTGATGTCTGTCTCACCCTCCACTTTGAGCTCATGTTGTCAGCGCTGGTCACCACCGTCTGAGAGGAGATGCCATGGTTTCGTCCTTTATGGATGAGGTACTGACTGGACTCCGCGTCATCGAGCGTCACTCTGAGAAACAAACAGCAGTTTGAAGATGCTTAAAATGTTTTATCTTCATTTTTTATATTGCACTGTAAAAACACATGTAAAAAAAAAACTAATATTGTAATGTAAACCAGGGGTCTTCAATGTTTTTTAAGCCAAGGACCCCTTATCTGATAGAGAAACGGATCAGGGACCCCCTACTACATATATTGTATAATATGGAAGTTGCATATTAATCTGGTCCTACAATAACTTTTAAGGCAGCATTTATAGATACCTTTTTTTGCATTGAATACTAAGCTATATAAATAGCCTAATAATTGTTGGCATGATTTTATAAATCATGTTTTAATGTTAAACACACATGTGGAACAGTCAATCCTTTGGGATGAACTGTATCTATGGATGGCTATCTTAGTGACTACATTATCTATAGGCCAGTAAGCCTATCATCAGTGGGGATTTATATTTGCTAATTATATGTTAGAATCATGTTAAGACTTTTTAATTTTTGAAAAAACTTTCAAAAATTAACAATAATTTGAAGGCCCCCCTGCAGTGATTCTGAAGACCCCATGTTGAAGATCCCTGCTGTAAACAATAACTTTTCTTGTAAAAGTACAGTCATATGTCAATATTAAAATATTTTTTGGCTTTAAGTTTACATGAAATTTTCATTTTCTTCATTCACAAATTAAAGAAATGTATTTAAAGTTTAATTTCATATTAGTAGCTTATATTATTGACGTGGAAATGTGTCATGTCAGCTCTGTCTGTCTCTCTGTCTGTGTGTGTGTTGGTATGTTTTCTGTGTGTGTGTGTGTGTGTGTGTGTGTGTGTGTGTGTGTGTGTGTGCGCTGACCTGACTCCAGAGTGGCTGATTGGTCCTAATGTGAAAAGTGACAGTGGCCAGACCCTCAGAGGACGTTTCACGACTTCAGCTCTCTGAACCGGAGTGTTGTAGAGGTCCCTCAGGGACGAGCCCGACAGGTTGTCAGGGTAGTTGAAGTTGGTGGAGCCGCCTGTCACAGCAGATCACATTAATGTCAAAGAAAGCTGAAACAGTTTTATACTAGGGCTGCAATTAACGATTATTTTCATTTTCGAATAATCTGTGGATTATTTTCTCGGTTAATCTAGTAATTTTTTGGTATATAAAATGTAAGAAAATAGAGAAAAATGTCCATCCAAGTGTCTCAAAGTCCAAGCTGATGTCTTTAAATGTCTTTGTATTGTCCAAACCCCCAAAGATATTCAGTTTGATATGGTATAAAACAGAAATAAATTCAATTTTTGAGTCTGAAACGAATACTCGAATATAAAAATAGTTTGTGATTATTTTCCTATCGTTGCAGCTCTAATTCAAACTACATTTTAGGTTACAAAAGAAGCCCCAATAAGACGCAGCTTTTATGCTCCAGATATCTGGAACAAACTCCCAGAAAACTGCAGGTCTGCTGCAACAAATACTTAATATAAATCAATACTGAACACTTCTCTGTTTGATGCTGCCTTTCTTTAAGTAATTTAATAGTAAGTTAGTTTCTTCTTCTTCTGTTTAGGCTGTTTTTATACTCACCTTGATTGTTTTAACTGCTCTTTAACATTTTATGTAAAGCACTTTGAGTTGCCTTGTTGCTGAAAACGTAGAGCTGCAAAAATTAGTCGACTATCGATTGAAAACTAATCGCCAACTATTTTTGATAATTGATCAATTGTTAAAGTAATTTTTCATGCAAAAAACAATGCTGTTTTCAGCCTCTTAATTTGGAGGTTTCCTGCTCTTCTCTGTTTTAGATCATGTTAACCTTCTGAAGTCTCAGGGCATCTTCACACATCTTCTTAAATCCACCTTTTTAAGGTATTTGCATATCACTGATCCCTGTGTGTTTCAAATCAAAATGTTTAGAACAAACTCAGCTTTCCGTTTAGTGACGCCCAAATGTTTTCCAGCACAACATGTAAAAAGATAATTTGGCGCTCAAGCGGAAACGTTGATGTTCCAATCCAATCCACTTTATTTATATAGCACAATTTAAACAAACAACAAGGTTACCAAAGTGCTTTACAGAGATAAACATATAAAACAAAAAGGAACAACAAAATAGACCCCAGCAGCTCTCACGGTGAATCAAAAGCCAGGGAATAAAAGTATGTTTTTAAACGAGATTTAAAGGTGTGGTGTGATGTTGGTATTTTGAAAGTCCTCAAATCTCTTTTTTTTATAAAGTGATGTGTGTGTGTGTGTGTGTGTGTGTGTGTGTGTGTGTGTGTCTATGAGTGTGTGTGTGTGTGTGTGTGTGTGTGTGTGTGTGTGTGTGTCTATGAGAGTGTGTGTGTGTGTGTGTGTGTGTGTGTGTGTGTGTGTGTGTCTATGTGTGTGTGTGTGTGTGTGTGTGTGTGTGTGTGTGTGTGTGTGTGTGTGTGTATGAGTGTGTGTGTGTGTGTGTCTATGAGTGTGTGTGTGTGTGTGTGTGTGTGTGTGTGTGTGTGTGTGTGTGTGTGTGTGTGTGTGTGTGTGTGTGTGTGTGTGTGTGTGTCTATGAGAGTGTGTGTGTGTGTGTGTGTGTGTGTGTGTGTGTGTGTGTGTCTATGTGTGTGTGTGTGTGTGTGTGTGTGTGTGTGTGTGTGTGTGTGTGTGTGTGTGTGTGTGTGTGTGTGTGTGTGTGTGTGTGTGTGTGTGTGTGTGTGTGTGTGTGTGTGTGTTGTACAACTTTTACGGTGATTGAACTGAGATTGAAGACGTCACCTTGCACTTGCTCACTGAGAAACTGGGATGGACATTTTGCACAATTTTCTGACCATTTTATAGAGAAAACGATTGATCGGCAGATTAAACAATAATGAAAATAATGGTTGGTTGAAGCCCTACTGACACTCAAAAATGGAGGTACAATTCTGTACTTACAGGTACTTTTTTAACATGTTCCCTTTAGGGTACAGTAGTGTTTTTTAAGAGGCCAGAACTGGACCTTCTGACTAATTTGAGGGTGCAAAATAAAAGAGAAGGGTACACAATTGTCTTTCAAAAGGGTTCCTCTCCTGTGACAAGCATTTGTACCCTTATAGTAGAGCTACAAAATCGTTGCCATATCGATATTGTGGTATTTGGTCAAAAATATCGTGATATTTGGTTTTCTCCATAACGCCCAGCCCTACCTTTTAGATACTCAACGTTACTTCTATTTTTGAGTGTTTACTGTTTTGTGCTATGTACACATTATGCTTCCTTACCTAAACCAAAAGTACTTAAACCATAAAAAGGCGTTTTTCCATGACAGTACCTGCTCAACTCACCTCGACTCGACTTTTTTGGTTTTCCATTATGAAAAAAAGTCCCTGCTACCTGCCAACAGGTACTTTATTTAGTATCACCTCCGTTGAGGTTCCAAGCGAGCTAGGGTTAGGGTTAGGGTAGGGTTAGGCAACAGGCAACAGTTTTAAAACCACATTTTACAGCAAACCCCCGAACCCCCCCCAAAAAAAAAAATCCTTACCACCAAAAGGCGCGGACTGCACAGTAACGGCCAGCAGAGTCAGAGCCACAGCGAAGAGGAGCATTTTGAAGGAAAACATGTTGGATTATCGTCTTTGTTTCAGTCACAGTGAGACATTCAGATGAGTTTAAAGAGTCCTGACGCTCCTCCCTGTCTGGACACAGTTGGTCTGTTCCAGTAAAAATCTGTTTGCCACCTGGCAGGATGGTTGTTATTTCAAAACAGCCAGACAGTAAACACACCTGATTTCACCACATCGGCAGAAGGAAGCTCAAAGGTTGATTATCAGAGGACTCTTCTGAGTACATTGCATAACGTATTTATTTGTGATTTGGCACCCCTAAAGTGATTTTTTCATTTTTATACCACTGTCGAGTCATTGTCATTTTCTTATAGACAGGTGTATTCAAAACCATTACTGATGGCTGCATTCCACTTAGGAGAGGTCCTGGTATTGTTCATGCTGACTCACTGAAAAAGCTTACTGGGACACTTGAAGAAATTGAGCCATCGTTAAGGTTATCAATGTCAGCTGTGCTTTTCCTACTATGACAAGTCAACATGTCTGCTGTGAAAAAGGTCGATAGAAACCATACTTCTCCTCTTCGTCCCCTATGGGACATAAGGCTTCAATGAGCACTCTCCATTGCATTGGGTCCCTGGCAGCATGTTGGGCATCTCCCCATGACAGGTTTATCTGTTCCAGCTCTTATGTCACAGGTCTGCGCCAGGTGGTTTTGGGCCTCCCAGGTTTTCTTTTGCCAGGCGGTGTCCATCTTAAGGTGACTTTTGTGATGCGGTGTTGCTCCATCCTCAACACATGTGCTCGCCATCTCAGGCGTCTGTGCGTAATCTCCTTGGTGATGATCCGGCTTCCTGTTTTCATGTACAGTTCATTGTACAGCAGAACAGACTTTACATTGCAGTTATATAGGAGCATCTTCGTTTTAAGGCTGTATTGTTTTAATCTCCAGACGGGAGAAGGTACCCTGAGCCTTTCCCAGCCTCGCTTTAATGTCTTTAGATGCCCCGCTGTCATTACTGATAAGACTGCCCAGATCTTCCACAAACTCAAGTGGTTCCTCATTAACAAGGATGGGTGCTGTGGGGATGGAGTTGACACACATGACTTGTGTTTTGGAGGTGTTGATACTGAGCCCAACTTGTCTGGCAAAGTTGTTCAGCCTATCAGTTTTAGCCTGCATGTTGTACTGGTTGGTTGATAGGAGAGCAAGATCATCAGCGAAGTCGAGATCTTCCAGCTGGGAGAACAGAGTCCACTGGATGCCTCTGGGTCTGTCTGCTGTGGTGTTGGTTGTGGTCCAGTCTAGGACGACCAGGAGGAGGATAGGGGAGATGATGCACCCCTGTCTCACTCCGGACTGCACAGGAAACCACTCAGAGAGGTCATTTCCCATGATGACACTACGCTCAAAATGTTCACAGAATGTTTTTTATGATTAGAATAGAACAGAAACCATAGACTGTTTATAGTATTCCTTGGACCTGGAAAACATTTAAATGCTGATGGAAAAACTTGGAAAAAGAAGGAAGAAAGGTTGAAAATAGTCATAAAAACTTCGGGAAAAAACACAGTAGAAAGAAGGTAGGCAAAACTAGGGCGACAAAAGCATAGACTGTAAATATTAATGGACAGAGCATATGTGACGTCACCCATTGGTTTCTGGAGATCTGCTATGAGTCTTTGAGTTTGCTGTTACGGGTGCAGCCATTCTGGTTGCAAATGTGAGGATTTTAGACGAGAGTGAGGAGTGAGGGAGGAGCCACGTTACGTTACACACTTTCACTGTCAATCACATCATTCTGTGTTGCAGAAGACTTAAAATTAGCGATTGAGACCATAAACTCATTATGGAAATGTTTACTGAGGTAATAAATCAAGTGAGAAGTGGCTCACTTTCTCATAGACTTCTACAGAAACCAACCTCCTTTTGCAACCGCATGTGTCACCCCCTGCTGGTAGTCAGATATAATGCAGGTTTAAGGAGTCGCCCCCTGCTGGTAGTCAGATATAATGCAGGTTTAAGGAGTCTCCCCCTGCTGGTAGTCAGATATAATGCAGGTTTAAGGAGTCTCCCCCTGCTGGTAGTCAGATATAATGCAGGTTTAAGGAGTCTCCCCTGCTGGTAGTCAGATATAATGCAGGTTTAAGGAGTCTCCCCTGCTGGTAGTCAGATATAATGCAGGTTTAAGGAGTCTCCCCTGCTGGTAGTCAGATATAATGCAGGTTTAAGGAGTCTCCCCTGCTGGTAGTCAGATATAATGCAGGTTTATATAATATAATGCAGGTTTAAGGAGTCTCCCCTGCTGGTAGTCAGATATAATGCAGGTTTAAGGAGTCTCCCCTGCTGGTAGTCAGATATAATGCAGGTTTAAGGAGTATCCCCTGCTGGTAGTCAGATATAATGCAGGTTTAAGGAGTCTCCCCCTGCTGGTAGTCAGATATAATGCAGGTTTAAGGAGTCTCCCCCTGCTGGTAGTCAGATATAATGCAGGTTTAAGGAGTCTCCTGCTGGAATTCATGGAAGCGTGTAACGTAACGTGGCTTCTCCCTCACTCCTCCCTCTCGTCTAAAATCCTCACATTCGCTACCAGGATGGCTGCGCCCATAACGGCAAACTCGACGACTCATAGCAGATCTCCACCAACCAATGGGTGACGTCTATGCTTTTGTCGCCCTTGTGTTGCCTTCCTTCTTTCTACTGTGTTTTTTCCCGAAGTTTTGATGACTATTTTCCACCTATTCTTGCCTTTCTTCCTTCTTTTTCCAAGTTTTTCCATCAGCATCTAAATGTTTTCCAGGTCCAAGGCTGTTGTTTAGTAAATCTATCGCTGACATCGCTGTATTCTTCCTCTTTATAGAGACTTTTTTTTTCTACCAAAAATTATTTGTGCTGGCTTAAAAACACTGTTCAAAGGGGGAACATTATTGAAAAAAGCTTGACAACCAGTGCTGTAGTGCACTATTCCGTGATAGGGAACAGCTTCGGTTTGCTTCACTTTAGATTTGTAAACTCTATGGCGCAGGAATGCCACGCCCACCTCAGCCTGGCGTCCAATAGGAAACAACTGTCCCGTGACAAGATAGATGGATACAGTACTTTATTAATCCCAGCGGGAAGTTGTACCGTTACAGCAGGTTAGCAAAACAACGGCGTGCAAAGATAATGTGCAAAAAAAAAATACAATACTTATCGACAACAATGTAAAAATGTTTCTTTATGCTGCGGCTTTGCTGCTACTATACTGCCACTGGTACTGATTGTATTTCATCATTGTATTCCGCTTCTAACCTGTAAGGGGACCGAAGAGAAAAGTGCTCGACTGTTGCTTTAATTTGTCTGTTTTATCATCAAGAGAAGCTGTCACTACCCGATGTGAGTCGAGTGCAGATGTGAGTTGCGCATGTGTCACTTTGCGATGTCACGCAGATGTGTTTTGCTGTTAGCCACAGAATAATGAGATAGGTATAATGCACCTATCTCATTATTCTGTGGCTAACAGCAAATTATTTATTATTTAGCGTAAGTGAGTTAGTAAGTTAGAATAATTTAATTATCAAATAATAGACAGGGACCACTGAAGATATATCAAAGTTAATTTTACTTGAGAACCCGACAAGGAGGCAGTCTCCACACTACAGAATAGTACAGATAATAACCTAACGAAAAAGCTCTCTACAGCTGCTTTTGTAATACAACGTTGAATTTGATAAAATTCCATAGTCATAACAAAGTCTACTCTGCCTTTTCTGCTCTCATAAACATCCTGTGGCTTTCACAAGGACAGACGATAGCTCCATGTTATCTTGTGAGCGTGTAATCATTATAACATGGCAGTAACAGTAAGGCCTGACATTTTCACTGCATGATCCCTTATGTCAGTTCTAGATTAGAGGCTGAAGTAGCCGACAAGAACCTGCTAACGAGAGACTTCTGTAATGTCAACACAATAAAAGTGGACCTACATAACGAAGTTGGTTCACTGCTGGCTACAAGTTAGCAATCAAACACAACAAAGGCTGTCACTTGAATGGCATTTGAGCTAACGTTAGCAATCAAAACAATCATAGATAGCTGAAACGTTTTTGAAATGATTTCCATCTTCTGTTATTGTTCGTAATGAGAAAAAAGTTTATTATTTTATGGATTTCACAATGCAGCCGGATCTGGATCCCTTGGCGTTATGCCGTAAACCGTTTTAAATCTGAGCATGCGCATCTCACATCTGCACTCGACTCACATTGGGTAGTGACAGAAGCCATACAACATTTCTTTGGACCTGGTGAAATGACAATAAAGAGCATACTGTATGTCTTCATCCTAGAATATTTTAGGTTTTCTCCACAGAAACTGTAGGGGTTTGTTTAATGATTCCCAATTCAAAGAAGTGGAACTGGTTGAAGTCAAACTCTTTATATCTTTGTTTGTTGACAGAGTTGAACTGCAGCCTGAAGCAGCTCAAAGCTCATGTGTACACAGGATTTCGTAATCCTAAAAATTAACAGTTTTATCGCCGTTCACTGTTCAGTATTTGTTGCTCTTGTGAGTCCACAGATCAGGCAAACAAAATGATTTAAAGAGCAACTTCAGAATTTTTCAAGCTACCTTCCGATGCTTTTGTGTCTAAGTGACTGATGGGAACAACAAATTTTAACTTGGTCCAGTATTAAGATGAACCGGGCTGTAATGTAACCCTACAGGACCAATGTTCAGCATCAGTTATGGTTATGGTTAGGTTCTCAAGGAAAGTGATAAGTTGCTCTGCTACCTTTTCTAAAAATGTTGACATAGGATCTTACTCTTTAACATGAAGGTCTATCTCTGTAGGGATCCTTTCCATAATGTTGTCAGACACTTAGAATAATAATCTGAGTCTGTCAGCGGCAACAACAGAACTTTTAGTGGACGCTAACTGCTGTTGAACATCTGTCCTGTAGGGTTACATTACAGCTCGGTTCACAGCTGGCAGTTACAGCGTTCTTGCTCAATACTGGACCAGTTTCAAAGATTCTGGTTCCCATCAGGCACTAAGACACCAACACAAAGGGAAATGAAGGGTCCAGGTAGAAAAAAAACCATGAAGTTACCCTTTAAAGTCTGTCTTCTTTTCATATCTAATAACATTTATGAAATGAATTACAGGACCAGAGTCCTCTGGCTCAGAACAGTCCCAGGTGAAGGTCACCGCTGCTCGGTTCAGCAGCAACGTCGGTCAGGTTAACAGGAAGTTGTCATCGCTGTGAGCGAAGGCGTCCCGGCCGCCAAACAGACTGGAGCTGCTGGCGCTCACGCCGCCGACGGCCGGCAGGTAGGCATGATGGAGGATCGGCAGCTGCATGGACACACGGCGCCGCACGCTGAGAGACAACACACCAAGGAAATCAAAATGCAAACACTACAAATGAAATATATACAAACAGTACCTAGTTTATACAGTATATTCAACACTGGGACTGCCTTAAAGTACTTAAGTAAAGGGTTGAGGCTAGCTGGAATGCAGCTATAGCGACAAGAGTTAAAGCCCCAGTGTGTAACGTTTAGTTTAGTTGTTCATTATCGAAATCGGTGTTGCCCGTTCACCAACTTGTCCTTTTTCATGAATATTTACCTCCACCATCAATTCCAAGTATTCCTATTGGCTTGGAATTTTACATTTGTGTTTGCATGAACTTGTGTTTGCATGCTCCATCTTGAAATACGTTAGCCGATAAGGGACATACAGGACAACTTGCAGCTCTACACTTGCGTATGTTTTTAAGTAAGTATGTAAGGAGGGAAGAACAGAAGAAAGGAAGTACATAGGGAAGGAGGTAGGTAAGGATAGAAGAAGAGGAGGGAAGGAAACAAGGATGAACTAAAAGGGAGGATGAATGGAAGGAAAGTAAAGGAAGAATAAATAAATGTATTGAAATAGGAAGGAAGGAAAGAAGATGGAAGAAATGAAGTATGCAAGGAAGGAGGAAGAGAAGGAAAGAAATGCAGAGAAGGAAGCCGCTGGCTAATGGGAGTAAATCTGTTTCTCACCGTTCAGGAGAGTTGATGCTGTCTGGACTTGAAGGGTTGGTCCCTGAGTTTCTGTCAGAACAGACCTGAGCTGCATGAGTCCATCTCACAGACCTGACTCCACCTGCTGGGTGGGGGGGTGCGGGGGGAGGGGAGTGGAGGGGGGTTGGTTGGAATGAAAGACAGACGCTGTCCAACATGTCCTCCATCGCTGGAACACGCTGGAAAAATCCTGTTTTGCACAGCCGCATGATATTTTAGTGGAATATTGTCTTTCATTAGCCGTGTAAACAGCTTAGAGGAATATTGTCTTTTTCAGAATAATGCTGCGTTCCAGACACAATTTTTAGCCCGTAAGTTACAACTTCAAGTCACGACTCACGACTTTGTAGCGTTCCAGGGTTAGGCTACCTAACGCTGACGTTAACTAACAGCTACCTAACGCTGACGCTAGCTAGCTGCTAGCTGATACTAGCGATTTCTAGTTGCCGACATATGTTGGGCTTCATTTAATAAACATAACCTGTAGTAGTACACAATCGTATGTGTATTGTTTTGATAACAATGTGCGGAATTACTTTACGTTGCCTATTTATGTCTATTCATTTCTATTTCTCAGCGTTAATCACCGGCGTCTGTAAAGCATCAACAGGGGGCGCCATTGTTGTTTATGTGTGTGTGGACCTCAAAAACTGTAACTGGCAGTACAACCATCTGGTACCAGTTCACGGGAACACAGTATACGTTTCCATCATAAAGAGAAGGGAAAGGTTATTCTCTGTGTCTCTGCTCAGTGTATATATTTGCACATTAGAAGGGAAAATTTGCCAGCTTTTCAGTTTGTATGGTAAATATCGTTGACTGAATTTAAATTCCTCTCCTGAATGCTCTGTTGACTGAGAAATCTGCAGTTCCTCGCTGCAAAATCTGTTGTTCTTCCTGTATCCAGCGCTGCCGTTTCACCTGACAAAGTTCAGACTAGAGCTGAAGATCTTTGCCCAAACCCGACGGGACCAGATGGGTTCGGTCTTAATTTCAATCATTTTACACAGGCTTGGGTCGGGCTCGGGCTTGGGCCGGGCTCGGGCTTGGGTCGGGCTTGGGCTTGCACTCCGGGTTGTGCGGTAAATGAGCGGTAAGGTGATGCGTTTCGATTAGCGCGAAAATGGATGCTGAGGAGGTGAAAGAGGCTGGAGCCTCTGGAAGACTTACTTTATTTATTTGTTCCTACTTTCAAGTGGCCGATAGCCTACGTTAGTCGTATAAATGTATACTTACTATTGTGTATACTGTGTATTATGTATACTAATATAATTACTCATACAAAAGGCAAAAGAGCTGATGTGTTTGTGCGTGCGCACATTTGAATAATGTCGGGCTGTAAAACGGGTTCGGGCTTTTAAAAAGCTGTCATGGAAAATGTACTTGTCTGGCTCGGGCCAAATTCTGTCGGGCCTGATTACAGCTCTTGTTCAGACCAAAGATTCTGGATGAGACGAGTTGAAACTTTCAGCTACTCGCAAACCCTCGCTGGTTTAAGACTGAACAGTATGACTTGGTGTTTTGGTTTTACCGTTGTTACTTCCTCTCGTCCTGTGAGGCTTCGGCTCCGGAGCAGCTGGATCAGACGCGTCACGGAGCTGCCTGGTGATGGTTTCTATTTCTACATCCAGCTGTGGAGAACACAACAAACGGCACTGCGGTATGAATTCACTCACACAGACTAAAACAAAGCGATGTGTTCTGCGTGCTCACCTGAGCAGCGCGACTCTTCAGCTGCTGGTTTAACCGTCTCAGCCGCTCCCTCTCTTCCTCTTCTCCGTCTGCAACTTCATCCTGCAGCTCGCTGCCGTTCGCACACACATACAAGAGCTGCAATCAAATACAAGCACAGCTAACATGTCTGAGAATGCTCCCAGAGAAGGTAGACTTTAAGGAGTCTCGAACATTACGGTCCAAAGTATCCAATATCCTTACTTTAAGCTACCAGCTGACGTTAGTGCTGCTTGGCAAAATATGTCCTTTGTACATACAGTATAAACAACATAAAAAGCAAAGCAAAGCCCACTGCAAGTGTCTTTGCTAGTTTAAGATCGACCCAGGTGTCAGTTTCCCGTCCAGTGGCCACATCGTTTGAATAGCAAATGGACCTGCGCCCATCTGTTGCTCAGGGGAGGTGTGTTCAGGTGCATTCTGGGGCGTGCTGGTCTTACAGGGAGGTGTGTTCAGGTGCCTTCTGGGGCGTGCTGGTTACAGGGAGGTGTGTTCAGGTGCCTTCTGGGGCGTGCTGGTTACAGGGAGGTGTGTTCAGGTGCATTCTGGGGCGTGCTGGTCTTACAGGGAGGTGTGTTCAGGTGCCTTCTGGGGCGTGCTGGTTACAGGGAGGTGTGTTCAGGTGCATTCTGGGGCGTGCTGGTCTTACAGGGAGGTGTGTTCAGGTGCATTCTGGGGCATGCTGGTCTTACAGGGAGGTGTGTTCAGGTGCATTCTGGGGCGTGCTGGTCTTACAGGGAGGTGTGTTCAGGTGCATTCTGGGGCGTGCTGGTCTTACAGGGAGGTGTGTTCAGGTGCATTCTGGGGCGTGCTGGTCTTACAGGGAGGTGTGTTCAGGTGCATTCTGGGGCGTGCTGGTCTTACAGGGAGGTGTGTTCAGGTGCATTCTGGGGCGTGCTGGTCTTACAGGGAGGTGTGTTCAGGTGCAGGAAGTGATCGCTCCATTGACCAACAAAAACCTGGTCTAAAGTCAATAACGCAGCATTTCATTGTTATTTTAACAGCAAATTAGTAAAATGATCCTAGGCTCGTGCACTATGCTTGTTACACTGCAACATTTTATTTTAACATTATTGTTTAATAGTCTACAATATTTTCTTTATACTCTTACATTTTGTGAAGACTCTTTCACTCCAAGTGAAACAGCTGAAATCGTAAACCTTGAGTCTAGTTGAAGCTATTTTTTGTTAAAGCACCTCAGTCCCTGATACGCTTTTACTTTTAGCAGATAAGGTTGAAAAAGGCCCTAACACTGTGAACTGTGGATCCATTCTGTTCTCTGGCTTCTGAGATAAACCGCTGTTGTGTCTAAAGTTAGGAACAGGAGCAGAAGGGAAGGTTGTAAAAGCATTATGACTGTTTATGGTGGTTTTTTTTTCAACTGTTGGTGCTAAAGATATCTTGGAGAGGGGTTGTATTAATGGAGCTTCTACTATAACGATGTGATGACATTTAGCTGAGTTAGGAAGACCCTTTCAGACGTGCCGTGGTACTTGTGAAACGGTTTTTCTCTGCATTTGCAAATGTAAATAAATACTCAAAGACCAAACTTTGGTTTAATTCTCAAATAAGTCTTTATTGGTCTCATCTTGTGTTTTTGATCCGCACTCCTGCTGCCAACGAGAAAAACTTCCACTACAACACACACACAGGGACGCACAGCAGCACACACACATGCAGAAGATTACATATAAAAATATTACGGGGCAAATCCTCCATCATAACAGCAATGCTCCAAGGTCCAAACGCGCCTGGCTTTTAAAGGGAATGGGAGATGATCTCTGATTGGTTGTGATAGGTTGGATATTTACATCTTGTATGTAGTGTACTACACAAGAAGGTTAGTCTGGGGACAACATTCACCCTCAGGAATGTGTAGAATCTATTATGGGTTTGGGTACAACTTTCACACAGAGGAATTGGAGCCAGGAATGTGGGAATCTATTAGGAGCATCGGCCATAAAAGGTGTAGTTTAAGAGTAAACTTGTGTGCTGACATAGATATCTTAAGCTGTGTGAGCACAAAAAGAGTTTCAAAGGGATCTATTTCTATGTACACGTTGGTCACCCTTGAGCAGACACGTTTGTATGCTCATGGTTGTCTCATTGTCATGGAAGTTTGTTTGTTGTGTGAATAAAGCTGCATTAGTCTGAACTCATTGTACTCAGCATTTGTTCAGTCTCCATCTCATTTCCAGATATTTCCCAGATATCAGGTTGATTGCATGTTAACACCCAAAACACACCCCTGATTAATGAAGACACTAAGGACAACCCTTTAGGACCAGGCGCCCGGCACACGGACCCTGTGGATTTGGACACGCCCTAAAACGCCACGCGCTTACATTGTTAAAATCAGACCGGCAGACTAGGGTTGGGTATCGTTTGGG
>NC_041336.1:4159732-4189732 GCF_004354835.1 Perca flavescens | reverse complement strand
TTTTCCACCTTTTTGAAGCTTTTGCAGACATTTGTCATTTTTTTAAACATTTGTTTTGAATGCTATTAAATTGAATAAAACATCCAAAGTTAAAGAAAGTAGTGGGCTGATCATTCATTTTACTTGTGAAGAGCGTTGTGTGGAACAATCCACGTTACTTTTCAGAAAATTTGGTTGAAAGAAACCCACTTTTCTGATATAGACATTTTTAAAAAAAATGGGTCAAATTTGACCCAAGGACAACAGGAGGGTTAAACCCGTTTGGTTCAGTTTAGACACCAAAACTACTGAGTTAGGTTGATAAAAAGATGGAGGTTTGGGTTCTAATCAGACGTGACTTCACTTCCTGAAGATGACCACGGTGACGCAGAACGTAACGTAGCTCCGCATATACACGATGGGATTGGCCTTACTAGAGTTTGTTTTTTTCCAGCTCGCAAGCCAAATTATATTTGCTGCCGCTAGGGTGGTCTAGATTTCTAGGCTAATAAAGGCAGCACTAAATAAAGAATGACAGTTACATTTTAAAGTGCAGTTTTCTGCTGATATTTTCTCTGAACTAACAAAAAATCTCTGAGTGTTATTCGCCATATCTCGCAGCCTTTCACAATGTGTTTATTACGCCAGTAAAAAGCAAAAATCAATATATTGTGCAGCCCAATGAGGTATTCGTAGTTTTTTTGGCCTCATGCGCCACTGAGCAACTCTCGCAGGAATGAACAGGACTCTATCCATCCGTACCATCAACAGAAATAATCCTGGCATTGTTACCTGTAAGCCGTGCTGCAGCACCACCCGTCTGAGAGGGTCCAGGATCTGCCAGGTGGTCAAAACAAACACATCCAACAGGAAGATCCAGAGCACCACACAGCCGGCTCTCTGCTTCTGGAGACAGAGCGCTGTCCGTCAGTCACAGTTACATTTCACTGTTAGAGAACTAATTCAGAGAAAAATGTGATTTACCTGACTCTGTTTGAGTCTGCGGAGTGAATAAAGGCTCTGACACACCAACCCAATGGCCGACCATCGGCAGAAAAGGCAGTCGGACCGATCAGTCGGCTCCCCGAGGTCCAAAAAGCACCTCAGAACATGAGCGTGTAATAAGTCTCCATAACAGCAGGCTCCTCGGGGCTCCAAAAAATGAAAACCGGTAGCTGATTGGATGAACGCGTCACGTGGGTCTGGCTGCTCCCGGATTTCTCAACCGACCATAATATCATGAAAACATTTTAAGAGAGAAATAGGCCATGCAGTTGCAGAAAATGTCTTCATTTCAGATCAACAAAGGTCAGTTCAAAAATATTTCGTCAGATTTTGAGTGTTATTTGTCACCCTCATCCCACTCGTCAATTCCGGTAATTGGAAGTCCGACTGCCCACTGGCCGATCCAACAAGTCAAATCGGCCAAAATTAAAGCCGACGGCTCCTTCGGCTGACGACGGCACGAACAGACTGGAGTCATCGACCTCGCCAGACTGTCCGGCGGCCGATAATCGGGTTGGTGCGTCAGCGCCTTAACACCTTTATGTTTATTCACCTGAGTCTGTTTGAGTCTGCGGAGTGAATAAAGCCTCCATGTTTTGGTGAAGAGCACAGCGAAGCCCACAGTGTGTCCCACAGAGAGAGTCCACAGACGAACCTGCAGGAACAAACAAATCCAACGTGAACTTGAGTTCAAATTGAAATACTTAGACGGACGGTTTGGGATTGTTGAAAAGCTTTGAAAGATGTGAAAGTAGCATCTCCTCGGGGCTCCGACCCACACGCACAAAGCTTCGGTCTCTTTTCTTTGTCATTTTAACAGGGCGGGCGGTTGGATGTAGAAGCAGCAGTGGAAACTTTAGAGAGTATTATGTAGAAAGACAGCAGTAGAGAGTAGTATGTAGAGAGACAACAGTAGAGAGTAGTATGTAGAGAGACAGCAGTAGAGAGTAGTATGTAGAGAGACATCATTAGACAGTAGTATGTAGAGAGACAGCAGTGGAGAGTAGTATGTAGAGAGACAACAGTAGAGAGTAGTATGTAGAGAGACAGCAGTAGAGAGTAGTATGTAGAGAGACAGCAGTAGAGAGTAGTATGTAGAGAGACAGCAGTGGAGAGTAGTATGTAGAGAGACAGCAGTAGAGAGTAGTATGTAGAGAGACATCATTAGACAGTAGTATGTAGAGAGACAGCAGTGGAGAGTAGTATGTAGAGAGACAACAGTAGAGAGTAGTATGTAGAGACACATCATTAGACAGTAGTATGTAGAGAGACAGCAGTAGACAGTAGTATGTAGAGAGACAACAGTAGAGAGTAGTATGTAGAGAGACCACAGTAGAGAGTAGTATGTAGAGAGACAACAGTAGAGAGTAGTATGTAGAGAGACAGCAGTAGACAGTAGTATGTAGAGAGACAGCAGTAGACAGTAGTATGTAGAGAGACAACAGTAGAGAGTAGTATGTAGAGAGACAGCAGTAGAGAGTAGTATGTAGAGAGACAGCAGTAGACAGTAGTATGTAGAGAGACAGCAGTAGAGAATAGTATGTAGAGACAGTAGTAGACAGTAGTATGTAGAGAGACAGCAGTAGAGAGTAGTATCTAGAGAGACAGCAGTAAAGAGTAGAACATAGAGAGACAGCAGTAGAGAGTAGTATGTAGAGAGACAGCAGTAGAGAGTAGTATGTAGAGAGACAGCAGTAGAGAGTAGTATGTAGAGAGACATCAGTAGAGCGTAGTATGTAGAGAGACATCAGTAGACAGTAGTATGTAGAAAGACATCAGTAGAGAGTAGTATGTAGAGAGACAGCAGTAGAGAATAGTATGTAGAGAGACCACAGTAGAGAGTAGTATGTAGAGAGACATCAGTAGAGAGTAGTATGTAGAGAGACATCAGTAGAGAGTAGTATGTAGAGAGACAGCAGTAGAGAGTAGTATGTAGAGAGACAGCAGTAGAGAGTAGTATGTAGAGAGACAACAGTAGAGAGTAGTATGTAGAGAGACAGCAGTAGAGAGTAGTATGTAGAGAGACATCAGTAGAGAGTAGTATGTAGAGAGACAGCAGTAGAGGGTAGTATGTAGAGAGACATCAGTAGAGAGTAGTATGTAGAGAGACAGCAGTAGAGAGTAGTATGTAGAGACACATCAGTAGAGAGTAGTATGTAGAGAGACAGCAGTAGAGAGTAGTATGTAGAGAGACAACAGTAGAGAGTAGTATGTAGAGAGACGACAGTAGAGAGTAGTACTTAGAGACAGCAGTAGAGAGTGGTATGTAGAGAGACATCATTAGACAGTAGTATGTAGAGAGACAACGGTAGAGAGTAGTATGTAGAGAGACAACAGTTGAGAGTAGTATGTACAGAGACAGCAGTAGAGAGTAGTACATAGAGAGACAGCAGTAGAGAGTAGTATGTAGAGAGACAGCAGTAGAGAGTAGTATGTAGAGAGACGACAGTAGAGATTAGTATGTAGAGAGACAGCAGTAGAGAGTAGTATGTAGAGAGACAACAGTAGAGAGTAGTATGTAGAGAGACGAGAGTAGAGAGTAGTATGTAGATAGATGACAGTAGAGAGTAGTATGTAGAGAGACAACAGTTGAGAGTAGTATGTAGAGAGACAGCAGTAGAGAGTAGTATGTAGAGAGACATCAGTAGACAGTAGTATGTAGAGAGACAGCAGTAGAGAGTAGTATGTAGAGAGACAGCAGTAGAGAGTAGTATGTAGAGAGACAACAGTAGAGAGTAGTATGTAGAGAGACAGCAGTAGAGAGTAGTATGTAGAGACACATCAGTAGAGAGTAGTATGTAGAGAGACAGCAGTAGAGAGTAGTATGTAGAGAGACAGCAGTAGAGAGTAGTACGTAGAGACAGCAGTAGAGAGTAGTATGTAGAGAGACAACAGTAGAGAGTAGTATGTAGAGAGATGACAGTAGAGAGTAGTACTTAGAGACAGCAGTAGAGAGTAGTATGTAGAGAGACAACAGTAGACAGTAGTATGTAGAGAGACAACGGTAGAGAGTAGAATGTAGAGAGACAGCAGTAGAGAGTAGTATGTAGAGAGACATCAGTAGAGAGTAGTATGTAGAGAGACAACGGTAGAGAGTAGTATGTAGAGAGACATCAGTAGAGAGTAGTATGTAGAGAGACAACGGTGAGAGTAGTATGTAGAGAGACAACAGTTGAGAGTAGTATGTACAGAGACAGCAGTAGAGAGTAGTACATAGAGAGACAGCAGTAGAGAGTAGTATGTAGAGAGACAGCAGTAGAGAGTAGTATGTAGAGAGACAGCAGTAGAGAGTAGTATGTAGAGAGACGACAGTAGAGATTAGTATGTAGAGAGACAGCAGTAGAGAGTGGTATGTAGAGAGACAACAGTAGAGAGTAGTATGTAGAGAGACGACAGTAGAGAGTAGTATGTAGATAGATGACAGTAGAGAGTAGTATGTAGAGAGACAACAGTTGAGAGTAGTATGTAGAGAGACAGCAGTAGAGAGTAGTATGTAGAGAGACAGCAGTAGAGAGTAGTATGTAGAGAGACATCAGTAGACAGTAGTATGTAGAGAGACAGCAGTAGAGAGTAGTATGTAGAGAGACAGCAGTAGAGAGTAGTATGTAGAGAGACAACAGTAGAGAGTAGTATGTAGAGAGATGACAGTAGAGAGTAGTATGTAGAGAGACAGCAGTAGAGAGTAGTATGTAGAGAGACGACAGTAGAGAGTAGTATGTAGAGAGACGACAGTAGAGAGTAGTATGTAGATAGATGACAGTAGAGAGTAGTATGTAGAGAGACAACAGTTGAGAGTAGTATGTAGAGAGACAGCAGTAGAGAGTAGTATGTAGAGAGATGACAGTAGAGAGTAGTACGTAGAGACAGCAGTAGAGAGTAGTATGTAGAGAGACAGCAGTAGACAGTAGTATGTAGAGAGACAGCAGTAAAGAGTAGTATGTAGAGAGACAGCAGTAGAGAGTAGTATGTAGAGAGACAACAGTAGAGAGTAGTATGTAGAGAGATGACAGTAGAGAGTAGTACTTAGAGACAGCAGTAGAGAGTAGTATGTAGAGAGACAACAGTAGACAGTAGTATGTAGAGAGACGTCAGTAGAGAGGAGTATGTAGAGAGACAACGGTAGAGAGTAGTATGTAGAGAGACAGCAGTAGAGAGTAGTATGTAGAGAGACAGCAGTAGAGAGTAGTATGTAGAGAGACAACAGTAGAGAGTAGTATGTAGAGAGATGACAGTAGAGAGTAGTATGTAGAGAGACAGCAGTAGAGAGTAGTATGTAGAGAGACGACAGTAGAGAGTAGTATGTAGAGAGACGACAGTAGAGAGTAGTATGTAGAGAGACAGCAGTAGAGAGTAGTATGTAGAGAGACAGCAGTAGAGAGTAGTATGTAGAGAGACAACAGTAGAGAGTAGTATGTAGAGAGATGACAGTAGAGAGTAGTATGTAGAGAGACAACGGTAGAGAGTAGTATGTAGAGAGATGACAGTAGAGAGTAGTACTTAGAGACAGCAGTAGAGAGTAGTATGTAGAGAGACAACAGTAGACAGTAGTATGTAGAGAGACGTCAGTAGAGAGGAGTATGTAGAGAGACAACGGTAGAGAGTAGTATGTAGAGAGACAGCAGTAGAGAGTAGTATGTAGAGAGACAATATTATTATTACTTAAGTATTTCCATGTTCTTCTCCTTTCTACTTGTAGTCCAGTACATCTCAGAGGTAAATATTGTACTTTTTACTACATTTGTCTGTACAGCCGTGTGGACTCACTGAGCAGAGGACTTCAAACGTGCGGTCGGACTGCGAGGCTCCGTCCAGACCGGCGATCAGGACCGAGGAGGAGGACAGCAGGACGGCCAGCAGCAGCAGGACGTCCCAGGATGCACCGCTCGCCCTCAGCAGCCTGCAGACACACACACACACACACACACACACACACACACACACACACACACACACACACACACACAGAGGGGACAGAAACACCGGCAGGAGTTTACTTTAACAGCTAGTCTCTTATAACCAGACCTTCCTCCACAGCGCTGCAAAGGAGGGTCTGGCTAGTCCACACAGCATTCCTGGATGGGAGAACAACATGCTCTGGTTTATTGGCATTTCTTTAAACCAATCAGAATTGTCTTGGGCGGCACTAAGTGCCGGACGGAGCCACGGTGGGTACGCGATCTGTGCTGCCTGCACGATCTGACATGCGCAAGGTGTTCGCGCTTTTCTTTTTGTAAAATGGACTCGCCCATGAGCTGCCCTTTGTGACAAATCTCCGTCAAGTGAAACACAGATAACAACTGTTAGACCTGGAAATTAAGTGATTTTGCCTTCAAAATAAGAAAAAAAAAGAAAATTGTCATATGAAGAACATATAGATAATTCTAAGTAAACAAAATAACATGTAAGTACAGAATCAAAAATATTCACTGGATTATACATAGGAATAAACGAAAACAGCTATCAAATTATTATGTTACGTTGTGTTGCATGGTAGACTAGTAGCCTACAGTTCATTCAATGTCTTCTGTAGGCTATAATTAGCATTCTTCGACTTTTTTGATGTAACGCACAACTAAATCCCTTTGTTAGCCTTCATAATTTTCAAAATAGCCAATGTTTTGTGTCTTCTATTTAAAAGACCAGCAAATTACATTTTGTATGCTACAGTATATGCTATAGTAGCCTACTTTATTGATAAGTGCAGAGAAAATTACATTTTGGATGCAAAAAACACAACAGAATGTAGGATATTCATTCAACACAGACCCCTCCCTAAATATACCGTTTCCTTTATTGTCTCTTTGTACATTAAACAAGTTGAAGGTGTATTTTGAAAACCTTTCAGGGAAGTGTAACTGTTAGCTATGGCTGACCTTACTCTGCTGTGTCAGTCACCATGGTGGCATACAACGGAGCACAGCGGGCACGTAAAACTGGATTATCATCTGCACATGCGCGAACATCTTGCGCATGTGCACCTCGGATCATGCAGGGAGCACAGATCGCGTAGCCACAGCCACGGTGCCTCTGCTAAATAGTCTCAGGAAGGAACTTGTTTTGGTGGAACATGTGTACGTTCAAAAGTAGTTTTAGCCGTGCGAGAGAAAACTCAGATTGGACAGATAGTCTAGCTAGCTGTCTGGATTTACCCTGCAGAGATCTGAGGAGCAGTTAACCATAGTCCTCACAAATCAGCCGGAGGTTAGAAACCCAACGCAGAGACAGAGGAAAGGGACGGACATCCGGCATAAAATACCGGCGGTAACGGAGCAATCCCGGAAGTGAAACTTGGTCGATATAGACTAAGTTCAACAGCTGACAGTTCACAGACTCTGAGGCAAGGTTATTATAGTTTTATATTTTTAGTTAGTTTTTATTTTATTTTAGTTTTGACTTTTGGATTTCATTGTAGTTTAGTTTGAGTGAGTTTTCACAATGTGTTTGTTAGTTTTAGTCTAGTTTGAGTGTTTCTGAGCAATTCTATTATGTTTACATTCTTGTCTTTTTCATAGTCATAGTTAATATTTAATAATAAGCTATTGCACTGTTCACTTTTGCACTACCAACATTGCACACACTCTACCATAGCACCTGTATGTGAGATATATATGTGTTTGTTGTGTTATGGTTGTCTAAGCTACTGGATGCCTAAAATCTCCCTATCCATCCATCCATCCATCCATCCATCCATCCATCCATCCATCCATCCATCTACTGTATCTATCCATCTATCTATGTTACTGTATCTATCTATGTGTCTTTATATATCTATCTATCTATCTATCTGTCTGTCTGTCTGTCTGTCTATCTATCTATGTTACTGTATCTTTCTATGTGTCTTTATATATCTATCTATCTATCTATCTATCTATCTATCTATCTATCTATCTATCTATCTATCTATCTATCTATCAATCTGTTCAGTTTAGTTTTTTCAAGGTTATAATTTTTATTTAGATTCAGTTAACCAAAAATATTTTGCTAAATATTCTGCTTATTTGAGTTTTAGTTGACTATATAATAATAGCCCTGCTGTGAGGTGGAGCTGTGGAAGCCGTACCAGTGTTTCCGGTAGACGGCGGTGAAGAAGAGGACGGTCAGAGTGATGAAGATGGTCACAGCTGCAGCGTAGGACACGGCGGCGTGCAGGAGGAGGTCGACACGCTGCCGCTGGGGGAGCACCATGGCGCGGTCTCTGGCTGGTCCGGGACCTGCAGCAGCAAACAGTCAACATCCAGCGGAATAATAAAGGGCAAAAATTTGTATATTAGTGCGCATGTAAACGTACGCAGTGTTATTATGGTCTGTAATCACCTTTAAACATCAGCACCTGGTTCATCAGACGGAGCTGCTGGGTGGAGGTACTGAAGTCTCCCACCAACACACCACTGCTGTCTGAGGACACACACACAAACACACACACACATGCGCGCACATACACACACATACACACACACACACACACACACACACACACACACAAAGCGCACATACACACACACACAGACACATAGACAAACACAAAGCGCGCACACACACAGACACACACATACACACACACACAAAGCGCACATACACACACACAAACACACAAAGTGCACACACACACACACACACACACTTTTCATTGTTGATTAATGTGTGGAGTTCCTGGATGAATGGATTAGTTGATTGGTCTCTAAAACGTCAGACAATTTACTTTTCTTTCTTAAAAAATTACTCAATACCGATTATCAAAAATAGTTGGCGAGAGATTTAATAATTGACAAGTAATCAATTCATCTTTGCAGCTCTATGAAACACACCGACTTCAGTATTCACCTTGGAACTGGATAAGCTCGATGGATGTCATCCTCTCCCCGTTTCGAAAGAAAACTGGACCCTAAACAAACAAAACTAATTTTACACAAAAACATATACAAATACACATACATACACCAGTGTTTCCGGTGTGCTTCCGGTAGAGGGTGACACAGGAATCAATTGTCGCTCCCATCCCAAGCCCATGAAAATACTCGCATCATATCCCGATGAGTGAGTTGTAAGTGGTTCTCTCTAAATGAGTGAAAGTGAAATTGACTCCTGTACCGCGGGAAAAATGTTCACCCTCTAGTTTCAGGTGTGTTTTTGTGGGTGTTTTAGGCGTGTTTTTATGTGTGTTTTAGGTGTATTTTCAGCTGTGTTTTAGGTGTGTTTTTATGTTTTATGTGTGTTTTCAGCTGTGTTTTAGGTGTGTTTTCAGCTCTGATTTAGGAGTGTTTTCAGCTGTGTTTTAGGTGTGTTTTTATGTGTGTTTTAGGTGTGTTTTTATGTGTGTTTTAGGTGTGTTTTCAGCTGTTTTAGGTATGTTTTCAGCTGTGTTTTAGGTGTGTTTTTATGTGTATTTTAGGTATGTTTTCAGCTGTGTTTTAGGTGTTGTCAGCTGTGTTTTAGGTGTGTTTTTATGTGTATTTAAGTATGTTTTCAGCTGTGTTTTAGGTGTTGTCAGCTGTGTTTTAGGAGTGTTTTCAGCTGTGATTTAGGTGTGTTTTTATGTGTGTTTTAGGTGTGTTTTCAGCTGCGTTTTATGTGTATTTTTATGTGTGTTTTAGGTGTGTTTTCAGCTGTTTTTTAGGTGTGTTTTCAGCTGTGTTTTAGGTGTGTTTTAGGTGTGTTTTCAGCTGTGTTTTAGGAGTGTTTTCAGCTGTGTTTTAGGTGTGTTTTTATGTGTTTTAGTTGTTTTTTGTGTGTTTTATGTGTGTTTTCAGCTCTGTTTTAGGAGTGTTTTCAGCTGGGTTTTAGGTGTGTTTTTATGTGTGTTTTAGGTGTGTTTTTATGTGTGTTTTAGGTCTGTTTTCAGCTGTGTTTTAGTGTTTTCAGCTGTGTTTTAGGAGTGTTTTCAGCTGTGATTTAGATGTGTTTTCAGCTGTTTTAGGTGTGTTTTCAGCTGTGTTTTAGGTGTGTTTTCAGCTGTGTTTTATGTGTGTTTTCAGCTGTGTTTAGGTGTGTTTTCATGTATGTTTTAGGATTTGTTTCAGGTGTGTTTCTCGTGCATTTTAGGATTTGTTAGGTGCATTTTATTGTGTGTTTCAGGTGTGTTTTCAGCTGTGTTTTCATGTGTGTTTTAGGATTTGTTTCAGGTGTGGTTCTGGTGTGTTGTTGTTTTTTATGTGCTCACTGTGACTCCTTGGAACTGCGTCTGCTTCATGGCATCCAGCAGCGTCTTGTGAACTTCCTCCTCCCCGATGCTGCCGTTTCTCTGGCTGTCGTACTTCTCTCTGTGCTTCACCGCTTCCAGCGCTTGACTCAGAGCTCTCGCGGCGACCCATACGGCATCGTAGGCGAAGCTATGGAGGGTGCTGCTGACCTTTGACCCGTCCTGGGTCAGCTGGCGGAGGTAGGAGTCCTCGTAGTCCTGAGGAGTCTGCAGAGACACAGCAGCACAGCGCTCAGAGACAGAGTTTATAACACTGCTGAATGAGCAGTTTTCCTTTCTATTCTTTTATTATTTTGGCCTGATGGTGGCGCTAGACAAAGGTTGTTGTAAAAATAACCTAATCTTCCATCTTTACGCCGCGACTCCACACAGTCTGTCATTTCCCAAACATAATCAGAAGGTAATAACTAGGGATGCACCGAAATCCAGGATTCGGCTTCAGATACAGCTAAATATTGGGCTTTTTGATGGAGTTGGGTTTCTGCCGAACCGTAGATTTTTTTCCCAGGGAATCGAAACCTACGCTTGCACTACGCGCGCTACGCTGGTCGCTGTAATGACGGCGCCGTTGATTCAAGTCCAGCTACATGTTCAATCTGTTCAATGCTGATTTGTCTGGTGGTGGCGAGGACCCTAAACAATACACAACATGGCCGCTGTTACAACATTTGGTATGAAACATCCAAAAGAATATAAGTTGTGCATGAAGGAATCTCCAGACAGCAAAGAGAACAAAGCAAGGACAGTCACAGCTAAAAACTGGTGTTAACTGCCTTTGGTGTGGGAGATCTGGGTTTGATTCCCACTGCGATGCATCAACCAATGTGTCCCTGTGCAGGACACTTTACCCATAGTTGCTCCTCTGTAGTAGTAGTAGTGTGACCTCTGACATATATAGCAATTGTAAGTCGCTTTGGATAAAAGTTAACTAAATGACATGTAACGTAATGTAACCAGACAGTGCCTCGTCTGGGCTGACAGACGTTCTCTCGGCAAATGAGTTTCCTTACGGCCGGCTGCTGCTCGTTAGCTTTCTAATTTCATCCAACATGCCTTCATCATACACTGGTTAGCCAAAATTGTCACTCATCCGGCGATAGCGAAGTGTTTTCCTACAATGTGAAAAGAGTGAATTCAACATTAAGTTGTTACATTTAACTAATGTAGAGGCTGTGGACGTTGTTTACTTCATTAATGTGTTTACTGTGTTAATGGACGGAGAGGGTGGGAGGATTCGGTTTCGGATTTGGCAGAATCTTAACCAGTGGATTCGGTATTGGGCCGAACCACAAAAATCTGGATTTGGTGCATCCCTAGTAATAACACACAGGATGTGTTTCCTGACC
Source organism: Perca flavescens (assembly GCF_004354835.1). Lineage (NCBI taxonomy): Eukaryota > Metazoa > Chordata > Actinopteri > Perciformes > Percidae > Perca > Perca flavescens. The sequence continues at coordinate 4,178,206 of NC_041336.1, read as the reverse complement.
CGTCCAGAGACTCCCGGTGTGTTGGTGTTGCTGAGCCGTCTCGTCTGCAGCCGGATGGATCCGTCTGCTGCTGTCTGCAGACTGTCGGCCGTGCAGCCAGGAACCTGCCGCCCCAGACTCCATCCAGCTGCTCCTCCATCCACAACCATCCACTGGTACCGCGCTCCAAACATGTTCAGTCTGTAGGCCTGAAACACACAGACATTAAAGGGTGTTTTAGTTTTAGCTACTTCTCCACAGTCAGCGGGCCCTATCCTGCACGCAGCGCAGCGCCAAGCCCGACGCAAGTGTCTTTGCTAGTTTGAGACCGACGCAGTTATCAATTCCTCGTCCAGCACCCGCGTCGTTTAAATAACAAATGCACCTGCACCCATCTGTGCGCTCATGGGCGTGCTGGTCTTACAGGGAGGTGTGTTCAGGTGCATTCTGGGCGTGCTGGTCTAACAGGGAGGTGTGTTCAGGTGCATTCTGGGGCGTGCTGGTCTTACAGGGAGGTGTGTTCAGGTGCATTCTGGGTGTGCTGGTCTTACAGGGAGGTGTGTTCAGGTGCATTCTGGGCGTGCTGGTCTTACAGGGAGGTGTGTTCAGGTGCATTCTGGGCATGCTGGTCTTACAGGGAGGTGTGTTCAGGTGCATTCTGGGCGTGCTGGTCTTACAGGGAGGTGTGTTCAGGTGCATTCTGGGTGTGCTGGTCTTACAGGGAGGCGTGTTCAGGTGCATTCTGGGTGTATTGCTATCTTGAGGCAGCAGGAAGTGATCGTGCCATTGACCAACCAAAACCTGGTCTAAAGTCAATAACGCAGCATTTCGTTGTTATTTTAACAGAGCATTAGTAAAATGCTCCTAAGCTCGTGCACAGCGCGCGCACACTATGCTTGTTACACACACAGGGACACACAGCAGCACACACACACACACACACACACACACACACACACACACACACACACATGCAGAAAATTACAAATAAAAATATTACGGTGCAAATCCTCCATCATAACAGCAATGCTCCAAGGTCCAAACGTGCCTGGCTTTTAAAAGGAATGGGAGATGATCTCTGATTGGTTGATTGCATGTTACGCCCAAAACACACCTCTGATTAATGAAGACACTAAGACCAACCCTTTAGGACCAGGCGCCCGGCACACGGAGCCTTTTTTCCTCCAGTCAAACTACCAGAAGTGGATTTGGACCCACCCTAAACACAGCTGCGCCAGGCTCTTCACACCGTGCACTCAGATGGTTAAAATAGGGCCATGAGTCTCAAGTCAAGTCTGAAGCGACTCTGTGTGCGACTTAAGTGAGACTCGAGTCCAAGTCTCAAACTTGAGTTCCCATCTCTGCTTTTTGGCAATACACCGGCAAATGGGGTGTCCACCTACTTTTGGCACTTTAGTGTACTTACACAGCAGAAAACCTCAGAGGCAGAATCCTCGTCAAACTGCACCACGATGATCCGAACGTCACGTTCCTGTCAAACAAATCAAGTGAATGATTTCATTATCACGTTAACATAAGTTTGGTTTTGGATCAAAGAGATTAGGTCTGCACAATATTTGTTATTTTGATCGTCATCGCTGGCGCAATAATCGCCAAAGACACTCAGAGATTTACCTTCAGCCTCCTCAGGCTGCTGCAGACGTCTCCAGAGAGACTCTGTGTGGACACGACGTCAATGTCCACCTTCAGCAGCTGTCTCAGCAGGTCCTTCTTCATCTACACACAGACACACACAGACACACACACACACACACACACACACACACACACACACACACACACACACACAGCACACGCAGACACACAATCACACGTGGCAACACACACACACACACACAATCACACACACACACACAACACACACACAGACACGAACACACACAATCACACGTGACAACACACACACAATCACATGTGGCAACACACACACACACAATCACACGTGACAACACACACACACAATCACACGTGGCAACGCACACACAGACACACACAACACACACACAGACACAAACACACACAATCACACGTGACAACACACACACAAACACACACACAATCACACGTGACAACACACACACACACACACACACAATCACACGTGGCAACACACACACACAATCACACGTGGCAACACACACACACACACACACACACACACACACACAGACACAAACACACACAATCACACGTGACAACACACACAGAAACACACACACAATCACACGTGGCAACAAACACACACACACACACACACACACACACACACACACACACACACACACACGCACACACACACACACTAACACACAATCACACGTGACAACACACACACACACAGACACAAACACACACAATCACACGTGACAACACACACACAAACACACACACAATCACACGTGGCAACACACACACAGACACACACACACACACACACACACAATCACGTGACAACACACACACACACACAATCACACGTGGCAACACACACACAAACACACACACAATCACACGTGGCAACACACACACACACACACACACACACACACACACACACACACAATCACACGTGACAACACACACACACACACAATCACACGTGGCAACACACACACACACACACAACACACACACAAACACACACAATCACACGTGACAACACACACACAAACACACACACACACAGACACACACACACACAACACACACAGACACACACAACACACACACACACACACACGCACACAATCACACGTGACAACACACACACACACACAATCACACGTGACAACACACAAACACACAATCACACGTGGCAACACACACACACAGACACAGACACACACACACAGAAAATAGAGAGCTCATCATCGTTAGCATCGTGAATAATGTTCAGCCAGAGCTGCAAAGATGAATCGATTAGTTGTCAACCATTAAACTAACTGCACCTATTTTGTTGACCTATTCATCAGTTTGAGTCCTGTTTTACGATAAAACAGGTAAACTTGTGTGATTCCAGCTTGTTAAATGTGAATATTGTTCTAGTTTCTTCTCTCCTCTGGGACAGGAAACTGAATATCTTTGAGTTGGGGACAAAACGAGACACTTGAGGACGTCTTCATGGGGCTTATTGGGAAACCATTTTCAGACATTTTAGAGACCAAAACAAACCCATTCATCCAGAACATAATCCACACATTAATGGATAGTGTGAGCATCACCTCTGAGAGGCGGTGTCCGTCCTGCGTGAGGACACCGACTCTGGTCCATTTGTAGCGCTGCAGCAGCTTCACCGTGGCCTGGTTCAGGGCTCGGTCCGACGGCAGCGTGCTGAACAGGTTCCCGTACCACTTCCTGTTGGACAGGCTCGGGGACGAGGCCGCAAAAGACACCTGAGACAGCAGAGAGGACACGGAGCAGCGGAGAGTTACCTGTCATCATCAGCGCCGGAACAAGTCTTCAGATCCTTTATTACGTACAAAAGTGACAAATGTTGGAAAAAGCTACAAAAACTCAGGAACAAAATCGACAATTTGTTTTGGTTTTTAAAAGCTGAAAAAAGTGACCAAAAAAGAAAGAAAATCGGAAAACATCATAAAAAACATCACAAATATCACCAAAGGTGACAAAAAAGTCAGAAAAAAAACCTAGGAAAAAGTCACAAAAAACTTAAAAATTAACAAAAACATAATTCAAAAAAGTAACAAACAAATTGGAATGAAATCGACAAAGACGTCGAGAAAAGTGTAGAAAAAGAAGAACAAAATGTTGAAATTTCATCATCTGTTTTCAAAAAAACACAGAGTTGCATGTTTTTCTGGGTCAAAATTTAAAATTTTAATTTTTTTATACTTTTTGCGCTTTTCCTCTGATGTTTTTGTCACTTTTTTCAGCGTTTTTGTCATTTGTCATTTTTTTGTCACTTTTCCCGATATTTTCGTCGATTTGTTTTTCTGCGCTTTTTTGACCTTTTTGTTGTTTTTTTAAACATTCTTTTATCAATTTTATTTTTCAAATGCTATAACATTTAATAAAACACCCAAATTCAATGAAAGTAACGAACCGATCATTTGTTTTACTTTTGACAGTTTGATTGAAAGAAAACCCAAATTTCTGATGTAGAAACTTTTTGAAAATGGGTTAAATTTGACCCGAGGACATCAGGAGAGTTAAAAGTATAGTGCTAAAGGAATTCTAAGTAATGACAACTAAACTGTGGGCGCGTCTACATGATACAAGGCTTGTATCCCCCCACTCTCCTCCACGCTAGTAGCCAAGGAGGACACGGAGGATTAAAAAGCTAGCTTTGTAGCAACTGATTTGGCAACGGCTTGAATGTAACAGACGTTTATTAAATTTATCAAAATGTAACACACTAAATCTAAGTAAACGTATTAACACCACACTATAAAGCAAGCTCTGTTAAAAGTCCTGCATTGAAAATGTTACGTAAAAGGTGCCGTAGGTAGGATTGTGAAGATCCACGACTTAGCCAAAGAATTTGAACATCGACAACTTCTCAGTCCCTCCCCTCCTTTCTGCTAAAGCCCATAACGGTCTCTTAAGCCCCTCCCCCCACAAGGGAGAATGAAGGCGTGTGCATGAGCAGTGATTGACACACAGTTAGACACCTCCCCCCACCACCCCCGGCCCTGATTGGTGCATCTGAACAGTTAGACACCTCCCCTGGCCCTGATTGGTGCATCTGAACAGTTAGACACGTCCAGTAGCCAGAATTGTTTTTTAAATGACCTGCTACATGTAGTTCTACAGGAACATAGGGTCAGTTTCAGCAGATATGACAGAAAGTTAGTTTTATAAGGCTTACCTACTGCATCTTTAAGTACAAGTCTGTAAGTATACTAGTGGTGCGTTCTTTTTGTCCACCGAAGTCGATCTACGAGTCGTTTTCCGGAGTTACGAACCGGAAGTTGCAAAAAGAACGCCCCCGAGGTCGTATATATACGATTCGTCAAGTCGTCTGAACTCAGAGGACCCCGAATTCACTTTCAAAGAAGGCTACGTCGTGCATCACACGTAGTAAACATTGTGGTTTTCTACCATTTTAAGCACTTTTGTCTTTGTTGTAACCAAATGAAGTAGTGGTACACATAGCGCTGTATACTGCTACCTATAGACATGTCTCTACAGTCTTATTAGGAGTTAAATTTCATCCTGATTAGTTATTTTGTAGCTTGTGCAGCTGAAATTGGCTAGAGACACTCGGTTGCTATATGACAACAATGGCTTTAAGCCGAGTCTGGAGCAGAAAGCAGAGAAGTAGCCCAACGTTAATCAAAAGTAAATTTCAAACTGTGAAACATGTTTGTGTAATATGTCAATAACTGGGTGAATAGAATCCTAAATGTTACTAAAAATTTTACAAAAATCCATCTTTTCTCCGACTCGTAGTATTGTGTGACAAAAAGAACGCAACAACCCCGCGGTTATTCATTTTTTGACACGGATGTGACATCACACTCGAGGTACTAGTCGCGATTACCAGACAAAAAGAATGCACCATTGGTAAGTAAGTACTAATGTGTGTGAGATGTGTACCTGCAGCAGGTTGAGAGCCGGCAGAGAGCGAGCAATGAGCGCCGTCACCGACGGACACACGCCTCCAAACAGCAGCAGGTACTTTGGCCCCGCCCACATGGCGTCGAACAGCGCTCTGAGGGACTCGGCAGGGTCGCACTGTGAGACATGATGAACACATGAAATACTGTGAGACATGATGAACTACTGTGAGACATGATGAACACATGAAATACTGTGAGACATGATGATTCAATTTCAATTTTCAATTCAATTTTATTTATAGTATCAAATCATAACATAGCTTATCTCGAGACAATTTACAGATAGAGTAGGTCTAGACCACACTCTATAATTTACAAAGCACCAACAATTCCAACAATTACAGTAATTCCCTCAAGATACCTCAACACATGAAATACTGCCAACTTACGGCTGGGACAATATGCTTTTTGTCCCGATTCGGTTCTTTTACCAATACATGGGTGCCGATCAGATTTGTGTTGGGATTTTCATTTGCTGCGATTTGATTATTGTGATTTTAATTAATCGATTGTTTGGACTATAAAATGTCCCAGTTTCTCAAAGTCAAAGGGGATGTCTTTAAAGGCGCTGACACACCAACCCGAAAATCGGCTGTCGGTATGTTGCGTCGGAAGGCCGGCAGTCGGACTCCATGACCAATGTGATTGGTGGAGAGCCAACCCAGAAATGACGAGCGTGATGAGTGTGACTAGAGTCTCTCAAAATCTGACGATAATCTTTTAAACTGACCCTTGTTGATCTGAAATGAAGACAGATTCAGCAACTGCATGGCCTATTTCTCTCTTAAAATGTTTTCAGAAACACGTTTTGGTGAACTGTCTTCGTACAATACGAGATTGTATTCTGAACAAGCTAACCGTTGAAAAATCCCATAGACAGTAAACTGGACCAACAGAGCCCGTGTCTCTGGACGGAGACCAGTGAAGGATATTAGAAGCACTTTTCCGGTGATCTCTTCCTTTACTGAGCAGCCTCCAACTGAGAGAGACAACGTAGATGTGACGTGAGCAACGTGTCTGAAAGTGTGAAGTCTTCTGGTAGCTGTGCCGAGAGAAATCTCAATCATTCCCAATCTCACAGAGACGGAGAGTGTAGGTATATGTAAGGAGATAACATAGACACAGGCTAATTACTGATCACTAACATGCTAGTTAACATTAGTAATTACTGATCACTAACATGCTAGTTAACATTAGTAATTACTGATCACTAACATGCTAGTTAACATTAGTAATTAAACCTAAACAGATAATGGAAGTCCAAACTGCCTGTGAGCTTCTCCTGTACTATACGGTAATTCCTCTACTGTGTGACAGTAAGTCTCGTGGTTATGACCCAATCATTAGCCTATTTTTATAAAAGCGTTCTGCTACGGAGCCATAACGTGAGCTACAAGGTAATGGAGCCTTTTATACATTGTCGTGTTTCTTTAGAAATAAACAACGGAGAAATAGAGTCTTTAAACGCTTCAGATGTAAAGTTATTCGCTGTCAAAGTGACGTCAAAATGAATGGGAGTCAATGGGACACTAGTCGGGTGATCGTTTGCTAGCATCAAAATGGCGCCATAGGACCTACGGGTTGTTGACAGATGCTTACCCTCTTGAAAAATCCGGGAGCAACCAGACCCACGTGACTTGTTCGTCCAATCAGCTGCTGGTTTTCATTTTTTGGACGACAATACAGTTTAGCGCCGCCTGCTGTTATGGAGACGTATTACGTCTCGAGCACGCCCAGAACGTACGCTCAATTCGGCGTCTCTTCGGTGTGTTCTGAGGCACTTTTTGGACCTCGGTGAGATTGATCAGTCCGACTGGCTTTTCTGCCGACGGTCGGCCATCGGGTTGATGTGTAAGGGGCTTAAGGGGAGACACCCCAGGCAAAATCATTTCATCACGCAATAAAGGGAGATGTCACAGTTTTTTTTGTCGAAATGTAGACCATTTGACCAGGTTCAGACCACAAATCTGAAACTGTGTTTTTAACAATCTGTAGCCTCTCTGGGATAATCTAGTCGATATTTGACAAGTCTAGGTATAGTGGTTTTGGATCTGGACCTGGTCCAATGTGGTCTACATATGAAAATAAACAGTAAAATCTCCCTTTATTGCGTTCTCATAAAGACAATAAAGCGTTCACAAATCTAAAAGTGTGTTTTAGACATAATTAATAATGTTCCTTAACGACTAACACTCTTAGTTAGTCACTCAGCTGCATATGTCTGTATGCTGTATTTTGTATCCTATTTATTTACTTGTTTTATACTGACAATAGCTGGGGGAACCATATTTCATTTTTTTGTATGTACGGAAGTACACATGACAATGACAGTAAAGTAAATCTTGATCACTTGATCTTAGTCTAGGTACATTTTCCCCTCAGCTCTGACAGTGCGAGACCGACCTGCGAGTCCAGCAGCTGGAGCTGGATCTCATAGTCCCCCAGCGGCGGCACTTGTCTCTTCAGGTCCTGCAGAGCGAGCCGGACAGCCGGGGCCACGCCGGCGCTCTGGTTCCCGGGCATCATCCACAGCACCGGCACAGGGTGGCGGAGCTGAGCCAGCACCGGCACCAGCAAAGGAGTCGGCCCAACAACCAGCAAGCAGACCAGCAGCAGCCGGAAGGACTCTGCCCGGCCACACTGCTGCATCCTGAACCCCTTCCCACTCCCACCACCCAGGCCTGGCCCGGAGGCAGTATGGGCAAAGGCTAGCGACTCAAATGAGTTCAAATGAGTAAAGAAAAGAAAAAAATTAGAAAATAAACAACAAAAATGTGGGGGAAAAAAATGCAAAAACTTAAAAAAACAAAACAAAAAACGCAACAAAAAAGCGACAAAAAGTTTCAAAATTATAGAAAATTGTGTCCTCGACGACAGAAAAGGCGACTAATGAGATTAAGAAAGCGTCACAGCAACGCAGAAGCGTCAAAATAGACAAAAGAGTGTAAAAAACTTGGGGGAAAAAACCGTCGAAGTAAGTGCCAAAAACCGACAAATAAAGAGCCAGAAACGGCTCAATAAGCGCCAAAAAAACCCAAAGAGAGAGCGATGAAAGTGTGTTGGGGAAAAGCGGCAAAATTTTGGAGGGGAAAACCCCGACAAACCCAGCTGATATCTTGCCTATGGGTACCACATGGGTTAGGACTACACCAGACCTCCGCCCGGCCACGCTGCTCTGACTGCGGGGACTTTTCCTCTCCGACTCCTGCAGGGAAACTGTGACACTAATCATCTCTATACTACACCAAACCGTGTGTGACTGTAATCCTCGGTAAGCTGCTGAGGAGATAACAGGATCAACGTGGACACAAGATGTCACCGAGATCCTCTGCACACTCTCCCAAAAACTTCAAGCCGTGTGCAGGTTGGACTTATTGTAACTTAAGCCTCCTGTTGTCCTCGGGTCTAATTTGACCCATTTTAAAAAAAAGTTTCTATATAACAAATTTAGGTTTTATTTCAACCAAATATTCCAAAAAAAGATAATATGGATGGTTCCGTACAACCATTACTCTTCACAAGTAACATAAATGATCAGTTCACTTCTTTCTTTGAATTTGGGTGTTTTATTTCATTTTATAGCATTTATAATAAAAAAATAAATAAAATAAAATAACGTCGACAAAAATGTCAAAAGAAGACGTCCATATTTTGAAACAGAAAAACAAAAAAAGATGCTCGGTCGACGAGAAGACCCCACGAGGGTTAAATGCATTGGGAGCAACAAGAAAAAAAATTTGGAAAATGCTTCAAAAACGTGGAGAAAACGTCAAAAGGCGCAAAAAGACAAGAAAAAAAACGTCAAAAACATCGGAAAAAGTGACAAGAAAAACTTGACAAACATTGGAAAAAAAAAAAGTTTAAATTTTGACCTAGAAATTAAAAAAGTTGCTCGGTCGACAGGAAGACAACACTGGAGAGAATTCACTAAATAAGAGTTATTCAACAGGGGGTCTGTGACCCTTAGGGGGTCCTCTGGGGTTAGTGCACATTTTGAACATTGAACATTTTAATTAGAAAGATAAATTGGCCTATTTGTGAAAAAAAAACACATTTAAAATACACATTGGACATAAGCTTAGGTAGCCATACAGTTATAGGAGAACTCCGGGCAATTTTTTTACGTTAATCTTGATCGCTATACTTATTTGAGTTGTAAGTTTTATTTGATTAGGATAATGCACATTAATCAACATTTCTGTAAATGCGCCAGTGTTAGCCAGTCTGCTAATTTTCAACTGTAGTCCTAGTCGCCTAGCATGCATGTCTTTATGGTGGGGAGAAACCAGAGCACCCGGAGGAAACACACGCAAACACGGGGAGAACATGCAAACTCAAACACAGAAAGGCCCGGGACGACCTGGATTCAAACCAGAACCTTCTTGCTGTGAGGCTAAAGTGCTAACCACTTAGCCACCGTGCTGCCAAATAAAGTACTGACAATAGAAACAAAAAAAAAATCGGTGCTAGCAACATGAGCGAAATTGGGCTTATCCCGGTCTCTCCTAGCTGTAGATAGGTGAAATTGGGCTTATCATGGTCTCCTCTAGCTGTAGATAGGTGAAATAGGGCTCATCATGGTCTCCCCTAGCTGTAGATAGGTGAAATTGGGCTTATCCCTGTCTCCCCTAGATGTAGATAGGTGAAATAGGGCTCATCATGGTCTCCCCTAGCTGTAGATAGGTGAAATAGGGCTCATCATGGTCTCCCCTAGCTGTAGATAGGTGAAATAGGGCTCATCATGGTCTCCCCTAGCTGTAGATAGGTGAAATAGGGCTTATCATGGTCTCCCCTAGCTGTAGATAGGTGAAATAGGGCTTATCATGGTCTCCCCTAGCTGTAGATAGGTGAAATAGGGCTTATCATGGTCTCCCCTAGCTGTAGATAGGTGAAATAGGGCTTATCATGGTCTCCCCTAGCTGTAGATAGGTGAAATAGGGCTTATCATGGTCTCCCCTAGCTGTAGATAGGTGAAATAGGGCTTATCTCCCTAGCTGTAGATAGGTGAAATAGGGCTTATCCCGGTAGCTGTAGATAGGTGAAATAGGGCTTATCCCGGTCTCCCCTGTAGCTGTAAATAGGGCTTATCATGGTCTCCCCGCTGTTTTTGTGCATGCAGCTAAGCCGCCGCTAGTTAGCTTAGCGTAGTGAATGGAATCCTATGTTGCCGGTTAGCATGTTGTGAGTAAAAGTGAGCCGACAAAAGACAAAAAAAAAAACAACCTAATTACTTGTTATGAGACAGAAAATGCGTTGGCCCACCTCTCTACAGCCAGGGGAGACCGTGATAAGAACTATTTCAACAAACGGTGGCGTAGCCCTTTAAGGATTCACAGCCATTCATTCTTATCCATCCAGCCCAGTTTAATGTGTGTGTCTGCCTGTGTGTTTTTTTTTTTTTTTACAATAGGCAAAATGTATTTGGGGGTCCCTACTCTGTCTCTCTTTCAGCTAAGGGGTCCTTGGCCTAAAAACGTTGAAGACTTCTGCACGAAATGAAATGACGGAAACTATAAAGACAGCAGCCCCACTGAGGACGCAATCTATCACGCAAAACTCATCTGTTTACAACAAAAGCTACATACAAGTGTAGAATGCAAATATACAAGGTTGTACTATACGTACAGTACATTCTTTTCATTCCTCTAAGTATATTTTTTGAGTAGGTGTTCTGGTATTTATATCGCATCTTATTTTATTATTTCTAGTATATTTTTTGTGTTATCTGTATGTGTGTATGTTCTTGTAACTTGCTGCTTTACACAGTCATTTCCCAGTTTGGGATTAATAAAGTTCATCCTATCTATCTACTGTATGTATGTATGTATGTATGTATGTATGTATGTATGTATCTATGTCCACCATGCCTGTAAAAGAAAAACATTCAGTATCATGTTATGTGAAAAGTTTATTAAAATAAGTTTTTCAAGTTATAACTTGAAAAAGTTCTTTTTTTATCACATTATAACGTGAAAAGTTCCACATTATAAAAGGGATAAATAGTATATGATAAGTCTGAATGTTCTAATAATGTTCTAATATCTCAAAACGTGCAAAATGAGTTCTGGATTGCAAAAACATTAAAGTGCTCATATTCTGCTTTTTGGCTTTTTCCCCTTTCCTTTATTGTGTTATATATCTTTTGTTGTGCATGCTATAGGTTTACAGGGTGAAAAAGCCCAAAGTCCCCCCCAAAGGGACTTACCATCTCCAACAGAAAACACTGTTCACCAACTGCTCCAAACAGCTCTATTGTAGTCCAGCCTTTACTTCAGAGACCAACGTTATAATGCTCGCCTAGCTGCTAGCATGGCTCATACTCTGCTTCTGACTGGCTAGTAGTCCTTACCTAGGTACTGTCAGGACACACCCTCATACTCTGCTTCTGACTGGCTAGTAGTCCTTACCTAGGTACTGTCAGGACACACCCTCATACTCTGCTTCTGACTGGCTAGTAGTCCTTACCTAGGTACTGTCAGGGCACGCCCTCATACTCTGCTTCTGACTGGCTAGTAGTCCTTACCTAGCTACTGTCAGGGTACACCCTCATACTCTGCTTCTGACTGGCTAGTAGTCCTTACCTAGGTACTGTCAGGGCACGCCCTCATACTCTGCTTCTGACTGGCTAGTAGTCCTTACCTAGGTACTGTCAGGGCACGCCCTCATACTCTGCTTCTGACTGGCTAGTAGTCCTTACCTAGGTACTGTCAGGACACACCCTCATACTCTGCTTCTGACTGGCTAGTAGTCCTTACCTAGGTACTGTCAGGGCACGCCCTCATACTCTGCTTCTGACTGGCTAGTAGTCCTTACCTAGGTACTGTCAGGGCACGCCCTCATACTCTGCTTCTGACTGGCTAGTAGTCCTTACCTAGGTACTGTCAGGGCACGCCCTCATACTCTGCTTCTGACTGGCTAGTAGTCCTTACCTAGGTACTGTCAGGGCACGCCCTCATACTCTGCTTCTGACTGGCTAGTAGTCCTTACCTAGGTACTGTCAGGGTCAGGCACGCCCTCATACTCTGCTTCCTTACTGGCTAGTCAGTCCTGACCTAGGTACTGTCAGGGCACGCCCTCATACTCTGCTTCTGACTGGCTAGTAGTCCTTACCTAGGTACTGTCAGGGCACGCCCTCATACTCTGCTTCTGACTGGCTAGTAGTCCTTACCTAGGTACTGTCAGGTCACGCCCTCATACTCTGCTTCTGACTGGCTAGTAGTCCTTACCTAGGTACTGTCAGGGCACACCCTCATCTCTGCTTCTGACTGGCTAGTAGTCCTTACCTAGGTACTGTCAGGGCACGCCCTCATACTCTGCTTCTGACTGGCTAGTAGTCCTTACCTAGGTACTGTCAGGGCACGCCCTCATACTCTGCTTCTGACTGGCTAGTAGTCCTTACCTAGGTACTGTCAGGGCACACCCTCATACTCTGCTTCTGACTGGCTAGTAGTCCTTACCTAGGTACTGTCAGGGCACGCCCTCATACTCTGCTTCCTGACTGGCTAGTAGTCCTTGCTTCTGACCTAGGGTACTGTCAGGGCACGCCCTCATACTCTGCTTCTGACTGGCTAGTAGTCCTTACCTAGGTACTGTCAGGTCACTGCCCTCATACTCTGCTTCTGACTGGCTAGTAGTCCTTACCTAGGTACTGTCAGGGCACACCCTCATACTCTGCTTCTGACTGGCTAGTAGTCCTTACCTAGGTACTGTCAGGGCACGCCCTCATACTCTGCTTCTGACTGGCTAGTAGTCCTTACCTAGGTACTGTCAGGGCACGCCCTCATACTCTGCTTCTGACTGGCTAGTAGTCCTTACCTAGGTACTGTCAGGGCACACCCTCATACTCTGCTTCTGACTGGCTAGTAGTCCTTACCTAGGTACTGTCAGGGCACGCCCTCATACTCTGCTTCTGACTGGCTAGTAGTCCTTACCTAGGTACTGTCAGGGCACACCCTCATACTCTGCTTCTGACTGGCTAGTAGTCCTTACCTAGGTACTGTCAGGTCACGCCCTCATACTCTGCTTCTGACTGGCTAGTAGTCCTTACCTAGGTACTGTCAGGGCACGCCCTCATACTCTGCTTCTGACTGGCTAGTAGTCCTTACCTAGGTACTGTCAGGTCCTTACCTAGGTTCTGTCAGGGCACCCCCTCATACTCTGCTTCTGACTGGCTAGTAGTCCTTACCTAGGTACTGTCAGGGCACGCCCTCATACTCTGCTTCTGACTGGCTAGTAGTCCTTACCTAGGTACTGTCAGGGCACACCCTCATACTCTGCTTCTGACTGGCTAGTAGTCCTTACCTAGGTACTGTCAGGTCACGCCCTCATACTCTGCTTCTGACTGGCTAGTAGTCCTTACCTAGGTACTGTCAGGGCACACCCTCATACTCTGCTTCTGACTGGCTAGTAGTCCTTACCTAGGTACTGTCAGGGCACACCCTCATACTCTGCTTCTGACTGGCTAGTAGTCCTTACCTAGGTTCTGTCAGGGCACACCCTCATACTCTGCTTCTGACTGGCTAGTAGTCCTTACCTAGCTACTGCGCATGTGCGACTCCCAACAAAGACGTTACAGAAGTGAGATGCCTCACTGTGTAGCTAAAACAGAGAGCTAAACACACAGGGTGAAAAGAGAAGCTGCAGCAATGTGCAGTACAACAAAAATATGTAAACCTATTTTTATATAACCTCTAAATACAGTTATGAACCTGAAAATGAGCATAATATGAGCGCTTTAAGAGATGAAGCACTGCAGGGCGGAGGTCTGCGCTCTTCTAGTTATCAAATGATCTCGGCTCATTCCTCCAGAGGAAACTGGACACAACATCAGGGAAACAAACAACATTTTTAGTTTTTTATTCAGTTGAAAAACACATTTTCAGAACATCAGACTTCAGGCACATAAAGCCCCTATTTATACTGTAGACCAGCAGATAGAAAACCAAAATTAGGACTCAAAATATTGCTGATAAAAGATGTTCTCCGTCTACATGAGTCTTAATTATCTTCAGGGCAATTTCAGAGGCCGAGTCTCCGTAGGTCCGTTTTGAAATCTGCTCCGTGTTTTAAAAAAAATTGTTATTTCGGCACGTAAGGATTTGTGAGTTTTTCCCTGGGTCATTTCTATTTCGCAGCCAAGATTTTGGACTTGTTAACACCTTAAACTATCTTAAAAATCAGCAGCTGTCGCTTAAACAAGGGATGCACCGAATCCAGGATTCGGCTGAATATTGGGCTTTCTGACGGGGTTGGGTTTCTGCCGAACCTGCCGAATTATTCCCCAGGGAACCGAACCCCACGCTTCCACTACGCTGGTCGCCGTAGTGACGGCGCCGCTGATTACAGGAAGGTGTTTTTACGTAGGTGGAGCGTTCAATGCAGCAGGCTGGGAGGAAGCAGTACTTTCAGTCAAAAGAAGGCCATTCAAGTCCAGCAGAGCGGGGGGGGGGGGAATGAGAGGGGGGAAACGTAGAAGAAGATATTCCTTTTTAACCAAAACGTAGCGATGTAAACGAAGCCGTAGTCAAGAGTATTGTTTGTTTTTTTTTCAGAATAAGAGCTAACATGTTTAGAGCACATAACGTTCCCGCGCATGTAAACATAATCAGTGATGCAGCATTTCAAAAACAATCAGCAAAGCACGAGTGTCCTCGTCAGGCTCCATGCAGTTTGTAAATCAACTGCATGGAGCTAAATCAAGTCTGTCCTTTAGGGGGCTCTCTGGGCTGTCCAGTCTGACGACGGGGTCCCCTCCCTCGGCCCCCTCCTCCTCCTCCTCCCTTCTTCCTCTTGTGTCCCAGTCTCTGTGCGCTGAGCCCCGCTGCTGCCTCCTCCCTGCCGGCTGCCTGAGCCCACAGGGCCGAGTAGCAGCCCGGCGCCTGGTACCCGGGCTGGCTGGCGTCCAGCGGCTCCCTGCAGAGCAGGATCCAGATGGCCGGCACGTTCCTGCTGACCGTGAGGCTGTCGAGGCCCGCGGCGGGCTCCAGCGGCTCCCACACCTCGTCCACGCGGCTGAACAGCAGCTGGGTGAGCTGGTGCAGCCCCCTCACGCGCCGCTTCACGATCTCCACGCACGTCACGGCCTTAGAGACGCCTTTCCCCGTCGCCGTGAAGACCACGTGTTTGCAGAGCGGCCGGCCCGCCGCTGCCGCTGCCGCCGCTGCTGCTTCCGGTTGTCCCTCGGCGGCCACCGCCCCGGCCTCGGGCCGCGGTTTGGCCTCCACGCGGCTCAGAGCGTAACGCAGCAGGTTGCGGATCTTGCTGCCGTCTCTGACGCGGACCTCCGGCGTGTCGGGGGGGAGGCCGGGGAACGGGCAGACGCACGGCTGCTCCACCGTCCGAGCTTTACTGTAGTTCTCCATCTGCAGCAGAGGTGTTGAAATTAATCACATTATCGATGCATGGAATCGTGGACATAGACGATGCTGCATCGATAATCGGCCCGGCTCATAATCGATTATTTCTGTTTATAATGTAATGTCGGCCTAACAACATTTCTGTTTACATATCCTGGTATGTTTTTGCACATTCAGGAGGTGCCATGTGCTCAGTGCTGTATAGGTTTATGTATCCAAGTTATTTAGTATTAGAGCACTGCAGAATGGTTGGTTTTTGAAGCTTGAAAAGCTTGAAGACTGCTGTTAGTCTATACAATGAAAATTGAATCAAAAACAGACAGTTTTTGGTGTACTGGATTAATGCCGAATTAATTAAGACGTCAAAGTTATTCAACAACTTGTGTAAAAAAAATGTTGTGCCCTGAGTTTAGGTTGACCGGTAGCAAAGTAAACGTTAAATCTACAGTATTTGTAATGGAGTTCGGCGGGGGGACTTCTCTGAACGATACAGGCGTTTCGAAGTTTGACTTACGTCAGAGTGAGACTGAGCAGTTTTGGTGAAGACAGCAGTTAGCTAGTCTGTACAATTAAACTAAAACTGACAGTTTTTGGTGTATTAGATGTACGCCGAATTAATAAATACGTCGTAATAATTCAGAAACGTGTGTAAAACAAAATGGTGCCATGAGTTTAGGTTCACCAGTGGCAAAGTAAACGTTAAATCTACAGTATTTGTAATGGAGTTCGGCGCGGGGACTTCTCTGAACGTTACAGGCGCTTTGAGGCTCGACAAACGTCAGACTCACAAAGGAAAGGTTAGACTAAACGTTGTTTCACCGAACTAATCCAACAGACACACAGGTAGCTCACACAGGTTGAAGAAACTGACCGAAAACCACTGAACCGTTAACATGTGCGGCTAAGCTACATGCTAATTGGCTTAGCTTGTGTTGACGGAAATGTGCTGAATGCAAAAACACCAGAGCCCTGATAAAAGTGGGACTTATTTGTTAAAATATCGATTCAAGTACATTCACTGTAAGTTCATCATCTTACCAGGTGGGTTTTTTGTTTGGCTACTGAACTCTCCACATGTTTACTTCTCCTGCGACACTTTACGTTACCGTATCACGATGAGAACTGTCGTGAAGGCCGGCAGATTCGGATCCTTTACTGCAGTAAAAGTACTAATACCACACACTACAAATGCTCTGTTGCAGTTAAAAAATCCTGCACTGAAAATGTGACTTCAGTCAAAGTATGTAAGTTACATTACAGTCAGAACTACTCCTTTTGGACACATAGGCGTAATTAATGTGTCTGTGTGTGTGTCTGTGTGCGTGTCTGTGTGTATCTGTGTGTGTCTGTGTGTGTGTGTGTGTCTGTGAGTCTATGAGTGTTTGTATGTGTGAGTCTGTGTGTCTGACTTAGTGTGTATGTGTGTGTGTGTGTGTGTGTCTGTGTGAGTCTGTGTGTGGGTTTGTGTGTCTGTGTGAGTCATGTGTGAGTCTGTGTGTCTGACTCAGTGTGTGTGTGTGTGAGAGTCTGTCTGCGTTTGTCTGTGAGTCTATGAGTGTGTGTGAGTCTGACTTAGTGTGTGTGTGTGCATGTGTGTCTGTGTGAGTCTGTGTGTGTGTGTTTGTGTGTCTTTGTGAGTCTGAGTATGTGTGTGTGTCTGACTCAGTGTGTGTGTGTGTCTGTGTGTGTGAGAGTCTGTGTGCGTGTGTCTGTGAGTCTATGAGTGTGTGTATGTGTGAGTCTGTGTGAGTCTGACTCAGTGTCTGTGTGAGTCGGTGTGTGTGTGTCTGTGTGAGTCTATGAGTGTGTGTGAGTCTGACTCAGTGTGTGTGTGTGCATGTGTCTGTGAGTCTGTGTGTGTGTGTTTGTGTGTCTTTGTGAGTCTGAGTATGTGTGTGTGTCTGACTCAGTGTGTGTGTGTGTGAAAGTCTGTGTGCGTGTGTCTGTGAGTCTATGAGTGTGTGTATGTGTGAGTCTGTGTGAGTCTGACTCAGTGTCTGTGTGAGTCGGTGTGTGTGTGTGTGTGTGTGTCTGTGTGAGTCTATGAGTATGTGTGTGTCTGACTCAGTGTCTGTGTGAGTCGGTGTGTGTGTGTGTCTGTGTGAGTCTATGAGTATGTGTGAGTCTGACTCAGTGTGTGTGTGTGTGTGCGTGTGTGTCCGTGTGAGTCTGTGTGAGTCTGAGTATGTGTGTGTGTCTGACTCAGTGTGTGTGTTTGTGTGAATCTATGAGTGTGTATGTGTGAGTCTTTGTGTGTCTGGTTCAGTGTGTGTGTGTGTGAGTCAACGCGAGAAACACTTTTGGTGTTTTATTCAATGTTATTTTTGGCGCTTTTTTTGTCAAATGCTACAAAATTGAATAAAAAACCCAAATTCAATTCACTCTTCGATGTTTTTGAAGCTTTTTTCCAATTTTTTTGTCACTATTTCCGAAGTTTTGTCAATTTTTTCTGCGCCTATTGACGATTGTTTCTTTCTTTTACGTTTTTGAATCTTTTTCTGACATTTGTCACTTTTTTCAATGTTCTTTTATTTATT
>NC_041336.1:4082232-4154732 GCF_004354835.1 Perca flavescens | reverse complement strand
CCGACTATCAGCTCGGTGCGTCGGTGCCTTTAGACTCAGGAAACTACCTTTCTGTCATATTTGCTGAAACTGACCCTATGTTCCAGTGGAATCCTTTTTTTTTTATTGGAATCGTTTGGAGGATTCGGTTTCAAATCTGATCACGGCTTCCCGATTTAATGTGCACAAGTTTGGGTGTTTCCGTAGCGACCAGGCGCTTGTTATGTTGCAGCCGTGGAGCAGAGTAAGCGGCGCTCTAGCGTGGCTTTATGTTACGTTGAAAAAGCTGTAAAACTGCAAACCACCACTGAATCAGAATAAAACTTTCCTATGTGTGAAATAGGCTTGTGAACCGTTTCAACTCCACCACTCAAAGAATCGGAATCAAAAGGAAGAATCAGAATAGACCTTTTTCACGGCAGACATGTTGACATGTCATAGCAGGAAAAGCACAGGTGTATTCAAAACCATTACTGATGGCTGCATTCCACTTAGGAGAGACCCTGGTATTAAACCATTAATGATGGCTGCATTCCACTTAGGAGAGACCCTGGTATTAAACAGTTACTGATGGCTGCATTCCACTTAGGAGAGACCCTGGTATTAAACAGTTACTGATGGCTGCATTCCACTTAGGAGAGACCCTGGTATTAAACCGTTAATAATGGCTGCATCATACTTAGGAGAGACCCTGGTATTAAACCATTACTGATGGCTGCATTCCACTTAGGAGAGACCCTGGTATTAAACCATTAATGATGGCTGCATTCCACTTAGGAGAGACCCAGGTATTAAACCATTAATGATGGCTGCATTCCACTTAGGAGAGACCCTGGTATTAAACCATTAATGGTGGCTGCATTCCACTTAGGAGAGACCCTGGTATTAAACCATTAATGATGGCTGCATTCCACTTAGGAGAGGTCCTGGTATTAAACCATTAATAATGGCTGCATTCCACTTAGGAGAGGTCCTGGTATTAAACCATTAATGATGGCTGCATTCCACTTAGGAGAGGTCCTGGTATTAAACCATTAATGATGGCTTCATTCCACTTAGGAGAGACCCTGGTATTAAACCATTAATGATGGCTGCATTCCACTTAGGAGAGGTCCTGGTATTAAACCGTTACTGATGGCTGCATTCCACTTAGGAGAGACCCTGGTATTAAACCATTACTGATGGCTGCATTCCACTTAGGAGAGACCCTGGTATTAAACCATTAATGATGGCTGCATTCCACTTAGGAGAGGTCCTGGTATTAAACCATTAATGATGGCTGCATTCCACTTAGGAGAGGTCCTGGTATTAAACCGTTACTGATGGCTGCATTCCACTTAGGAGAGACCCTGGTATTAAACCATTACTGATGGCTGCATTCCACTTAGGAGAGACCCTGGTATTAAACCATTACTGATGGCTGCATTCCACTTAGGAGAGACCCTGGTATTAAACCATTAATGATGGCTGCATTCCACTTAGGAGAGACCCTGGTATTAAACCATTACTGATGGCTGCATTCCACTTAGGAGAGGTCCTGGTATTGTTCATGCTGACTCACTGAAATATCTTACTGGGACACTTGATGGAACTGAGCCATCGTTAAAGGTTATCAATTCCAGCTGTGCTTTTCCTACTATGACGAGTCACCATGTCTGCTGTGAAAAAGGTCTATTGGAATTTTTAAAATCCAAAAGGATGTGACGAAATGAACCTGTGACGTACCGATCAGCGCCGGTCTCCAGTCCTCTTCCTCTCCGTCAGAGTTTATCAAACCGCCGACGTCTTCGTCCTCGTCCTCCTTCAACAGCGGCGTGCCCTGGTCGCCGCGGTCACCAGCTAGCGGGCCTGACGTAGCGAAGGTAGAAAGCTCTTCTGAGTCCTGCAGGCATCATTTAGAGAGATGACCAAAACATTCTCAGCTCCAGGGTTATTTAGTAGCTCTTCTGGAGCTTTCCATCAATCTCAAATGAAGACTATTAACCCTCATATTATGTTAAGGGTCAATTTGACCCATTTGCGTTTTTGTGTTGACCAAAATACTGGTTAACCTATCTTTTTCTTCATGAAATTGTATGACATTTCCTCATTTAGGGTCACGAACTTGTTCATAAAATCTGGACACACTGATGTGTTCAGAGTTTGTATACAAAAATGATGTTGCGGGTCATTTTGACCTAGAGACTTTCAACACCCATTTAGAACCGTGTGTGTGTGTGTGTGTGTGTGTGTGTGTGTGTGTGTGTGTGTGTGTGTGTGTGTGTGTGTGTGTGTGTGTGTGTGTGTGTGTGTGTGTGTGTGTGTAAAGGAGGAGCTTTCTCGCGCTTGTCCTCTTCTCTGTTGTAATGTCATCTCTTTGACACGCACACTACAAAATGAGCTCCAAAAGGTTTGCAACTGAAGAAGTTTTAGCACTAGATTTGTGATGGTAATAGTGATGTAGAGGAAGAGGTTTCAGAGTCAGAGGATCTTTCAGAGACCGAGAACAATGCTATTGACGATCCGGATTGTGAATTTTCCTATGATGAAGAGGATTCAGGGGACTAGTCTGGTGTAGTATACATTAGCTGAAAACAATGGGCCGCAATCATCCTCAACATGGACAGCTAAAGATGGTAACAAAAAATGGTCAACATCACCACACAGACTGACTGACTGTCATCAAAATGACTCCAAGCCCCACAAGATTTTCTGCCACACTAGTCGATGATATTCAAATCACCATTTCATCTCTTCATATCCCAACCAACAGATAGGATCATAGTGGACATGACCAACTTGTAGGGGAGGTGTGTATTTCAAGAGAAATGGAAGCCACTGGATCAGATTGACTTGCACGCATACATTGAAATCCTAGTCCTGCTGCGTCTGCTGCATCCACCCGTGCTCTGCAGCGCCACGTTACATCCCGCCACACCCTGCTGTGATGTTCATACGCACAGAGTAGTCAGGATCTGTAGTCAGTAGATCAGGTATTGGAGACTGCTACAGTATGACACGATGTGCCCTGCTATGACATGAACTTCCATGACTACCTCGAAGTCACTGCTCCATTATCTCTAATGTGACTATTATTTGCCACTGTTCATCATCACAGTGGAAGGCCAATATTTCTAACAATGTCTTTGGAGTCAATTCATACGAAAACTGTGGTGTTCCACAACACTAGAGCTGGTCGACGTGAAAGAGACAAACTAGCTGAGATCAGAGATAAATGGGTCAAAATGTTACCTGTCTTGTACAATCCTGGTCCCCATGTCACTGTAGATGAACACCTTGTTCCATTCAGGGGTGTGTCCCTTCTGACAGTACATGCCCAACAAGCCTGCCAAGTATGGCATCAAAATATGGCCATCCTAGGATGCCAAATCTAGCTATGCATGGAATATGCAAGTGTATACGGGAAATATTTTCACTAAATAATTGGTAAAAACAGTTTTGGGGGAAAAAATGTTTGTGATGAGGAAAAATAGGTTGTTTTGACCCGTAACATCATCAATGTAATTTTTTTTCAACATAATACGAGGGTTAAAAGGACTTTAAAGGATTTTAAATCAAAAATCGAATAATTGAAATCAGCATTTTGATTTCAATTATTAAAATCAAAAGTAGGATCAGCGACTCCCCCAGTATTATTTTTTCCTCTCTCCATCCACCTAATTGCACACAGACAGAGACACACACACACACACACACATACACACACAGACAAACAAACACACACATAGACAGACACACACACAGAAAAACACACACACACACACACACACACCGTGTAGCGTCAAAATTGCTGGTTAGCGATTAAACGTTGCGCAATGATCCGAGCCACACAGAATCTGAAATCCTACAGAACTTCTCGCAGATTTTAGTAAACTAAAACTAAACCTCAGGATGTTAACACATCTCCTCCCCATGCAAAGAAATGGTTAATGCTTCATTCAGAAGATTTTCATTTTGGATCACTTTGGATCATTTATTTATATCAAAAATAAATAAACAAAAATGATCTACAGATTCCGTTTGGCCTATTTATAAACTAGACTGACTCCATCTAAAAAATACGAGCCGAACAGCTGACTTTCTTACCTGCTCACTCAAGCCTTCCTCCCGTTCTTCCCCCTCATCCTCTTCTTCTTCTTCAGTCTTCATGTTGAACCACAACTCCTGAAACAAACCACAACCCCCCCTTCTCAGATTCAAATTCATCTACTTTCACGTTATTATTTGAGGGCGTTTTTACACCTATAGCTCGTTTGCTTTGGTCCAAGTCAGTCGGGGAGTTTTTTAAACTTGGAGCGGCTTCCCCCTTCGGTTCGGTTTCGTTTCACACTTAGAAAAATCCAAGGGAACCAAAATGCGTCAATTACAAATTACAAATCAGGCAAGAACATTCCCTCCTCTTATTTGGTTGGATATGTACCTTCATTTTGGCCGATTTGATTTGTATAATCGGCGGGGCGGGCACTGCCGGCAGTCGGACTCAAATGAACAATCTGATTGGTGGAGAGCTAACCAGAAAACGGGACTGAAACTGACTAGAGTCTCAAAATCTGACAAAAATTGTCAGTTGTTCTCAGAAACGCGTTTCGGTGAACTATTTTAGTACAATATGAGACCGGATTCTGAAGCCGCCATCACAGTCTGGCTTTGAATTTCCGGAGAAACCAGACCCCAGGTGACGCTGTTCATCCAATCAGCTGCCGGTTTTCATTTTTTGGGGCGACAATCCAGATAAGCGCCGCCTGCTGCTATGGAGACGTATTACGTCTCGTCTCTTCGGTGTGTTCTGAGGAACTTTTTGGACCAATTTATAGCCATCCAAAAAGGTCCAAAAAGTTCCTCAGAACACACCGAAGAGACGAGATTGTTTCTGAAAACATTTTAGGAGAGAAATAGGCCGTGTGTGTTTGTGTGTCACTGTGTGTGTGTGTGTGTGTGTGTGTGTGTGTGCAATTGCTGAATCTGTCTTCATTTCACATCAACAAAGTTTAAAAAGATTTTCCTCAGATTTTGAGAGACTCTAGTCCCCTCATCCTGCTCCCCATTTCCGGGTGAGTCCCGAGTGTCCTGCCTCCAACTGAACATGTCAGGTTAGAGCTGGGCGATTTGTTTCCCTAAAAAAAAATTTTTGCAATTTTTTTTTTATAAGAAACTCGATTTACGATTCACGAAGATTACACGAAGGGTGTGGGAGAAGTTCGGAGAAGACATGGAGAAGGACTTTCGGTCGGCACCAAAGTGCTTCTGGAAAAGTGTTCGCCACCTCAGGAGGGGGAAGCGGGGAACCATCCAAGCTGTGTACAGTAAGGAGGGGACACTGTTGACCTCAACTGAGGAGGTAATAGGGCGGTGGAAGGAGCACTTTGAGGAACTCCTGAATCCAACTAATACGCCCTCTATGTTAGAGGCAGAGCTGGAGGATGATGGGGGATTGTCGTCGATTTCCCAGGCGGAAGTCACTGATGTGGTCAAACAACTACACAGTGGCAAAGCCCCGGGGATTGATGAGATCCGTCCAGAAATGCTCAAGGCTCTGGGTGTGGAGGGGCTGTCCTGGTTGACACGCCTCTTCAACATTGCGTGGAAGTCTGGGACTGTGCCAAAGGAGTGGCAGACTGGGGTGGTGGTTCCCCTTTTTAAAAAGGGGGACCAGAGGGTGTGTGCCAATTACAGGGGTATCACACTTCTCAGCCTCCCTGGTAAAGTCTACTCCAAGGTGCTGCAAAGGAGGGTTCGGCCGATAGTCAAACCTCGGGTTGAGGAGGAACAATGCGGATTCCGTCCTGGTCGTGGAACAACGGACCAGCTCTTCACTCTCGCAAGGATCCTGGAGGGAGCCTGGGAGTATGCCCAACCGGGTCTACATGTGTTTTGTGGATTTGGAGAAGGCGTATGACCGGGTCCCCGGGAGATACTGTGGGAGGTGCTGCGGGAGTATGGGGTGAGGGGGTTCTACCAGGGCCATCCAATCTCTGTATGACCAAAGTGAGAGCTGTGTCCGGGTTCTCGGTAGTAAGTCGGACTCGTTTCAGGTGAGGGTTGGCCTCCGCCAGGGCTGCGCTTTGTCACCAATCCTGTTTGTAATATTTATGGACAGGATATCGAGGCGTAGTCGGGGTGGGGAGGGGTTGCAGTTTGGTGGGCTGGGGATCTCATCGCTGCTCTTTGCAGATGATGTGGTCCTGATGGCATCATCGGCCTGTGACCTTCAGCACTCACTGGGTCGGTTCGCAACCGAGTGTGAAGCGGTTGGGATGAGGATCAGCACCTCTAAATCTGAGGCCATGGTTCTCAGCAGGAAACCGATGGAATGCCTTCTCCAGGTAGGGAATGAGTCCTTACCCCAAGTGAAGGAGTTTAAGTACCTTGGGGTTTTGTTCGCGAGTGAGGGGACAATGGAGCGGGAGATTGGTCGGAGAATCGGCGCAGCGGGTGCGGTATTACATTCAATCTATCGCACCGTTGTGACGAAAAGAGAGCTGAGCCAGAAGGCAAAGCTCTCGATCTACCGGTCAGTTTTCGTTCCTACCCTCACCTATGGTCACGAAGGCTGGGTCATGACCGAAAGAACGAGATCCAGGGTACAAGCGGCCGAAATGGGTTTCCTCAGGAGGGTGGCTGGCGTCTCCCTTAGAGATAGGGTGAGAAGCTCAGTCATCCGTGAGGAGCTCGGAGTAGAGCCGCTGCTCCTTTGCGTCGAAAGGAGCCAGTTGAGGTGGTTCGGGCATCTGGTAAGGATGCCCCCTGGGCACCTCCCTAGGGAGGTGTTCCAGGCACGTCCAGCTGGGAGGAGGCCTCGGGGAAGACCCAGGACTAGGTGGAGGGATTATATCTCCAACCTGGCCTGGGAACGCCTCGGGATCTCCCAGTCGGAGCTGGTTAATGTTGCTCGGGAAAGGGAAGTTTGGGGTCCCCTGCTGGAGCTGCTCCCCCCGCGACCCGACACCGGATAAGCGGACGAAGATGGATGGATGGATGGATGGATTCGATTTTCCTCCCCCTTCCATTTAAAACAAAATAACTGCGAACTGTAAATATATTTTAAAAATATATATTTATTGCATTTAACTAAAGTGCATCAATGTAAACAAAATTGCAAAGGCAAACCCTTTCTCTAAGTGAAAAGTCACTGTGCGGTGTGCAACAAAGATTGTTAACCATCCAAATTATTTATACTGTATTTGGATTAAAACAAAATATGAAAATATGAATCGATTTGACCTACCAACTCGATTTTTAAATCAAATAGATTTTTTTTCCCCAGCCCTATGTCAGGTCGGCCAA
This sequence comes from Perca flavescens, assembly GCF_004354835.1. NCBI lineage: Eukaryota > Metazoa > Chordata > Actinopteri > Perciformes > Percidae > Perca > Perca flavescens. Next base: position 4,147,469 of record NC_041336.1, on the reverse strand, counting down.
AATGAACGCCGACGGCCCCCCCAGACTGACTACGGCACGGGACACACCGAACAGACTCGAGTCACTGACCTCGCCAGACTGTCCAACAGCCGATTATCGGCTTGGTGTGTCTCGGGCTTTAGGGAGACTGATCAGTCCGACTGGCTTTTCTGCTGACGTTTGGCTGTCGGCTCTGTGTGTCTGGGCCTTTACGTGCCCAGGGAGGACACTGGTCTCACCTTGTCCGCGGGGTCTGCGACGAGTCCGTCCCGGATGTGGACCCTCATGTGTCTGCGGAGCTGGCTGGGCCACAGGAAGCTCCGGGGGCAGATGCTGCAGGGGTGAGGCTTGTTGGCCAGGTGCGTCTTCTCGTGAGCCTTCAGGTTGGTCGTGGTGGAGAAGGACTTCCCGCACACCGAGCAGCGCTGCAGCTCCTCCGCCGTGTGCATCTTCATGTGTTCTTTAAGTCTGTACGGCCTCGATAGGCTCTTCCCACAGACGGAGCAGATGTAGAGCTTCTTCACTCCGCCGGGACCACCGTCTGAAAGTTATAACACGGGAATAAAGTTCACGAGAAAACGTGAATATAAATACTTGTTATCTCGGGTTTAACAGGTTTTTAAATGTGCTGGGAAATACATTTTCGTGTCTAAGTGACTAATGTGAACACAAATCTTTGAAATTGGTCCAGTATTGAATGAACTGGCAGCCGTGAACCGAGCTGTAATGTAACCCTACAGGACTAATGTTCAGCATCAGTCAGCGTCCACTAAAAGTTCTGTTGTTGCTGCTGACAGACTCAGATTATTATTGTAAGTGTCTGAAAACATTATGGGAAAATTAGTTAAAGAGTAAGATCCTTTTAGTTTAACATGAAACAGCCCCGAAATCACCATCACCAAACTCCATGTAAATAATCAGGACTTTTAGTGTGTATAGAGCCAGCATATCTCCACCAGACTCCATGTAAATAATCAGGACTTTTAGCGTGTATAGAGCCAGCATATCTCCACCAGACTCCATGTAAATAATCAGGACTTTTAGCGTGTATAGAGCCAGCATATCTCCACCAGACTCCATGTAAATAATCAGGACTTTTAGCGTGTATAGAGCCAGCATATCTCCACCAGACTCCATGTAAATAATCAGGACTTTTAGCGTGTATAGAGCCAGCATATCTCCACCAGACTCCATGTAAATAATCAGGACTTTTAGCGTGTATAGAGCCAGCATATCTCCACCAGACTCCATGTAAATAATCAGGACTTTTAGCGTGTATAGAGCCAGCATATCTCCACCAGACTCCATGTAAATAATCAGGACTTTTAGCGTGTATAGAGCCAGCATATCTCCACCAGACTCCATGTAAATAATCAGGACTTTTAGCGTGTATAGAGCCAGCATATCTCCACCAGACTCCATGTAAATAATCAAGACTTTTAGCGTGTATAGAGCCAGCATATCTCCACCAGACTCCATGTAAATAATCAGGACTTTTAGCGTGTATAGAGCCAGCATATCTCCACCAGACTCCATGTAAATAATCAGGACTTTTAGCGTGTATAGAGCCAGCATATCTCCACCAGACTCCATGTAAATAATCAGGACTTTTAGCGTGTATAGAGCCAGCATATCTCCACCAGACTCCATGTAAATAATCAGGACTGCATGTCTTCCCTCAGTCTCTCCCGTTTCTCACCTAGCTGTCCTGTCAAATAAAGGCAGAAAAGCCCAAAACATATTCTCTCTGTAGGGATCCTTTCCATAATGTTGTCAGACACTTAATAATCTGAGTCTGTCAGCAGCAACAACAGAACTTTTAGTTGACACTGAACATTAGTCCTGTAGGGTTACATTACAGCTTGTTACTCTTGTTTAATACTGGACCAACTTCAAAGATTTTTGTTCCCATTAGTCACTTAAACATGGATGGGAACATAGGGTTAAAAAATACCAAAGTTACACTTTAAAAAGTAAATATGAGCGAGTGTATATATATAAATAAAATGTCATTCTTTCCGACTATAATATCTTTCGGTCCATGTTTGATGTTCTCACCGGTCAGTGAATGCACCACTTCCTCTTCATCGTTCCGGTTCTCGACCTGCAGCCCGTTCGGACTGCCGACTTTGAGCGGCTCATCTGCTTTCTGCAACAAAAGTAGAATATATATAACCAAAGGTTTCGTCTTCAAACGTTTCTGACATGCTCGGATATCCTGGCGGTCAGCACAGGCTCCACGAACGGCAACAAAAGAAACTGGGCCAACCTGCATCACTAAACATAACAAACAGTGTTCCAGGATTTGGTTGAGCCAGCAATACTTTTATGGCACCGGAAAAAAATACTCAGATAAAATTATTAATCTTTCGTTGCCAAAAGCATCTTAACGCGTAAGCGCAAGCTTATCTGTCCTCTCTGCATACTGACCACCATAAACTTCTCGTCATTCAAAACTGAAAATGTACTTTTTCTGACGTTTTATTCGCTTTTTCCGAAGTTTTTTTTTTAAATTCACGTTCAATAAACCTAATTTAAATGACATTTTAACTAATTTTTGAGTTAAAAAAAGCAGAAATTATGAAATATTTGGACTAATATCATTAATCATTAATTTTACCTGTGAAGAATGGCGTATGAGTTCTTACAATGCATGCATCCAAGTTATTTTGGGGCAATTTGGTTGAAAGAAACCCATATTTCTGAAATAGAAAACTTTGAAAACGGGTCAAATTTGACAGCACAGGACAACACAAGGGTTAAAATCAACTCATCCTTTCAGCTAAAACACACACACACACACACACACAGAGACACACACACACACAGACACACACGCACATAGAGACACACAAACACGCACACATACACAGACACACGCACATAGACACACACATACACACACGCATAGACACACACACAGACACACGCACACATGCACATAGACACACGCACATAGACACACGCACACACACACGCATAGACACACACACAGACACACACACATGCACATAGACACACGCACATAGACACACGCACATAGACACACGCACACATGCACATAGACACATGCACATAGACACACGCACATAGACACACGCACACATGCACATAGACACACGCACATAGACACACGCACAAAGACACGTGCATACACACACACAGACACACACGCAGACAGACACACACGCACATACCCACGTGCACATATAGACACGCACAGAGACACACGCATAGACACAGACACATGCACATAGACACACGCACAAAGACACGTGCATACACACAAACAAGCGCACACACAGACACACACGCACAGACACACACACATTGACACACAAACACGCGCACTCAGACACACACACATACCCGCGTGCACATATAGACACGCACAGAGACACACGCATAGACACAGACACACACACACAGACACACGCACACAGACAGACACACGCACGCACAGACACACGCACACACATCCTTCAGTGGTGAGAGTGTGAGCCTCACCTTGTTGTCTGCGTCTGACAGCGTGCTGCTGTTGTCAGGCGTGGCGCCGGTTGGAGAGCCAGCGGCGGCGGCGGCAGCGAGAGAAGTGGCGGGGGCAGGAGCGTCAGCGGCGGCAGAGACACTGCGTCCCTCCCTGCTGTGGATCTCCAGGTGCCTCGTTAACACCCTCTGCCTCGAGAACTGTTTCTTGCAGACGTCGCACTGGAACGGCTTCTCGCCGGTGTGCGTGCGGACGTGCTCCCTCAGCCGCGACGCCTTGCTGAAACTGCGGTCGCACACGTCGCACACAAACGGCAGCCCCCTCTCGTGGAGCTGCAGGTGCTGCTGCAGCTTCTCGGCGGAGGAGAAGTCCTGGCGGCACAGGAAGCAGCGGTGAGGCGCTTCCTCCTGGCGAAGGACCAATGCAGCAGTTGTTCAGTTCAATTTTATTTATATAGTACGTTTAAAAAAACACAACCATAGTTGACCAAAGTGCTTAACAAGGTCCAAAATCAAAGAGATAATGTACAGTACAGGCCAAAAGTTTGGACACACCTTCTCATTCAATGCGTTTCCTTTTTATTTTCATGACTATTTACATTGTAGATTCTCACTGAAGGCATCAAAACTATGAATGAACACATATGGAATTATGTACTTAACAAAAAAGTGTGAAATAACTGAAAACATGTCTTATATTTTAGATTCTTCAAAGTAGCCACCCTTTGCTTTTTTTGATAACTCTGCAAAACCTTGGTGTTCTCTCAATGAGCTTTGATAGGTTTGGTACTGTATGTGTGCATGCAGACGTTTGAATGTATCTTATCTATTCTAAGGACTTTCTAGAGACCAGACAGTTTAAGATGATATGGTCTCACAGTAAAACCTAGCTTAGAATGGGAACAACTTTCACACAGAGGAATTGGAGCCAGGAATGGGAGAATCTATTAGGAGCACGTGCCATAAAAGGTGTAGTTTAAGAGTAAACTGTTCCAACTGAAATAGAGGTCTCATGCTGTGTAAGCACAAAAAGGGTTTAAAAGGTATTCACTATGATGTACATGTGGTTCATCCTTGGGCAGACGTGTCTGTATGCTCATGGTTGTTCCAGTGTCATGAAAGTTTGTTCACTGTTTGAATAAAGCTGCACTTGATTTGTAATCATCGGACTGGTTGTCATCTTTGAGGTCTCCCAACATCATTTCTGAGTCATCACCCGATATCAGGCTTCATGAGGTAGTCACCTGAAATGGTTTTCACTTCACAGGTGTGCTTTGTCAGGGTTAATTAGTGGAATTATTTCCCTTATTAATAAAAAAAGCAAAGGGTGGCTACTTTAAAGAATCTAAAATATAAGACATGTTTTCAGTTATTTCACACTTTTTTGTTAAGTACATAATTCCATATGTGTTCATTCATAGTTTTGATGCCTTCAGTGAGAATCTACAATGTAAATAGTCATGAAAATAAAAAGGAAACACATTGAATGAGAAGGTGTGTCCAAACTTTTGGCCTGTACTGTACACAAACAATACACAATATGCATTACAAAATAACCAAGAGTAGAAAAAGGTCAAGATATCAAAAGCTCAACTTGAATTGAAAGCCAATGCATAATAGTGGGTCTTAAGCATTGACTTGAACGTTTCAATGGTCCGAGCTGTTCTTACATGAATAGGTAAACTATTCCAGAGTATAGGAGCAGCCAATGAAAAGGCTCGGTCACCTTTGGTTTTTATTCTGGATCTGGTCACATCGAGGAGCATCTGATTGGATGACCTCAGTGCTCGGACAGGTGTGTGGACATGTAAAAGCTCTGATAAATAAGAAGGCGACAACCCATTTAAGATCTTGAAAACAACAGGGTTCATACGCATTTTAACCAATACTTTTGGGCAAATTTCCATGACTATGTGTTCCTTTAAATGTCAGTCAACATTATACAATAAGAATACAAATCTGTGATAAAGTTGACCCTCAGAGGTTTAACTATAAAATGAATGATAATGTCTGTGGTTCATAGTGGGATTCGTAATATCGCTCCCCGAATAGAACGTTGAGGTTAAGACGACGTGAAAATATATTTATTAATCACATATTATGGTGTGTTAAAAATAATTCCATGACTTTTCCAAAACTTTCTGGGTCTTTTTATGTTTCCAAAACCTTTCCAGGCCTGGAATTTGCATTTTTCAAATTACATAACTTTTCCAGGTTTTTTCAAAAAGAATGAACCCTGAATTAATAAGATTTTAAATTTGACCCTGAAACAAACAGGAAGCCAGTGGAGCCTGGCCAAAACCGGTGTAATGTGGTCGCACTTTTTGGTCCCGGTTAAAAGTCGAGCTGCTGCGTTCTGGACTAACTGTAACCGACGAAGGGATGCCTGATCCAATCCAACGTACAAAGAGTTACAGTAGTCTAAACGGGACATAATAAATGCATGTATGACTCTTTCAAAGTCTTTGCTTAGCAGGTAAGGCTTGACCTTAGCCAAAAGAACTAATCTGTTTTTCAAATTTAAAAATCACACCCAGATTATTGGTAAAAGGTCGAATATGGGAACCTACCAAGAGCATCTACACAGGCACTGAAATGTACAGCACGACCAAACACAACAATTTCAGTCTTATTATCATTGAGACAGAGAAAATTCTGATCCAACCAAATTTTTGATATCACTCAAGCAGTTCAACAAAGGCTGGACAGTGTCCTTGTCATTGTTTTTTTACAGGCAAATTCAGTACAGGCCAAAAGTTTGGACACACCTTCTCATTCAATGTGTTTCCTTTTTATTTTCATGACTATTTACATTGTAGATTCTCACTGAAGGCATCAAAACTATGAATGAACACATATGGAATTATGTACTTAACAAAAAAGTGTGAAATAACTGAAAACATGTCTTATATTTTAGATTCGTCAAAGTAGCCACCCTTTGCTTTTTCATTAATAAGGAAAAAACTTCCACTAATTAACCCTGACAAAGCACACCTGTGAAGGTAAAACCATTTCAGGTGACTACCTCATGAAGCTCAATCATTACGTTTACATGCAGTTTACAATAACCCGTTCAAAACCGGAATATTAGCAATAACCCGGTCGCGCACGGCCATGTTAACACTGGCAAAAAACAGAATATGCTCATATTCCGGTTTTTAAAAACCCAGAATATGCTACCTGGGTTACCCCTTTTCTAACCCGAAATTTTGGTCATGTAAACGGGTATCGGCATATCCCCATCAAAAGCAACATTGATTTGTGTTCTGCGCATGTTCTATTTGCAAGGAATCTTGGTCTTTTGAGTAGAGGAACTTCTTGTATGTGCCAGAAAACATAGTTATAACATAGTGAAAACCATGAATATAATGTCTTTGGTTGACGGCAGAAAGTACCGAGATAGTGAGATTTATAAGAAGGGGACCGAGAAGTTATTGCGTCTTAAGGTTGTCCGTACGTCCAGACGCTAACCGTGCGTCACCGTTTACATCGGGATATCGCCAATTAATTACAAACTCCAGGTATACAGGAGTAACTCTCTCTGCTCACGCATGTAAACGGGTTATTCTGAATGTTTCAGAAACCTGAATAGTGACCTTAACCCGACCATAACCCGAAAATTGACAGCTTGTAAACGTAGTCATTGAGGGAACACCAAGGGTTTTGCAGAGTTATCAAAGAAAGCAAAGAGTGGCTACTTTGAAGAATCTAAAATATAAGACATGTTTTCAGTTATTTCACACTTTTTTGTTACAGTAAGTACATAATTCCATATGTGTTCATTCATAGTTTTGATGCCTTCAGTGAGAATCTACAATGTAAATAGTCATGAAAATAAAAAGGAAACTCATTGAATGAGAAGGTGTGTCCAAACTTTTGGCCTGTACTGTAGATTTGTACATTGTCTGCAAAACAGTGGAAAGAAATGTTATGTTTTTTCAACCCTTGTGTTGTCCTTTGGGTCCCGTCCCAGGACGAATTGTTTTCAACATTTGTCACCTTTTCCAGCCTTTTTAAAAAAAAAATTTGGTCATGTTTTTGTTTTTGGCGATGTTTTTCGATGCGTTTCTGAAGCTTTTTTCCGGAATTTTTGACACTTTTTTCAACGTTCTGCTCATTTTTTTCTCTCAAAATTCTATACAATTTTATAAAAAAAAAAAACACCCAAATTTAATGAAAGTAGTGAACGGATCATGTATTTTTACTTGTGAAGAGCGGTGTACGGAACCATCCAGGTTACTTTCTTTGACAATTTGGTTGAAAGAAACCCAAATTTCTGATGTAAAAACTTTTTAGAAAATGGGCCAGATTTGACCCGAGGACACCAGGAGTTAAAACCCAAATCGCTCACCTTTCCAGCTGCAGCTTGAGCTTGTTCCGCTGCATGTTTCTGCAGGTGTTTCTTCAGCAGGCCCGGCCGGTTGAAGCTCTTGAAGCACAGCGAGCAGCGGTGCGGCTTCTGTCCGGTGTGGAGCCTCACGTGGTCCCTGAGGGACGCCGGCGTGGAGAAGTTCTTCTCGCAGACCGGGCAGGAGTGCGGGCTCGTCTCGGCGTGGCTCTTCTGGTGTTCGGTAAGGCCCGAACTGGAGGCGAAGCGCTTGGGGCACAGCGGGCAGCCGAACGGCCTCTCTCCGGTGTGCGTCCGTTCGTGCTGCACGAGATGCCGCCGCTGGATGAAGCCGCGGCCGCACACCGAGCAACGGTGGGGTTTCTCCGCGGCGTGGCCGAGCTTGTGGCGCCGCAGGCAGCTCCGCTGAGCAAAGCTGGCGCCGCAGACCGTGCAGGAGTGCGGCTTCTCACCGGTGTGAACTCGCTGGTGCACCTGTAATGGGAAAATTACATTTAAGCATAATTCCTTATATTTTTAAGTTTTATTTGTACTTTAAAAGGACCTATGACATGGTGCTCTTTGGATGCTTTTATATAGGCCTTAGTGGTCCCCTAATACTGTATCTGAAGTCTCTTTTATATAGACCTTAGTGGTCCCCTGAATCTCTTTTATATAGACCTTAGTGGTCCCCTATACTGTATCTGAAGTCTCTTTAATATAGACCTTAGTGGTCCCCTAATACTGTATCTGAAGTCTCTTTAATATAGACCTTAGTGGTCCCCTAATACTGTATCTGAAGTCTCTTTTATATAGACCTTAGTGGTCCCCTAATACTGTATCTGAAGTCTCTTTTATATATACCTTAGTGGTCCCCTAATACTGTATCTGAAGTCTCTTTTATATAGACCTTAGTGGTCCCCTAATACTTTATCTGAAGTCTCTTTTATATAGACCTTAGTGGTCCCCTAATACTGTATCTGAAGTCTCTTTTATATAGACCTTAGTGGTCCCCTAATACTGTATCTGAAGTCTCTTTTATATAGACCTTAGTGGTCCCCTTTTATATAGACCTGTATCTGTATCTGAAGTCTCTTTCCTTAGTGGTCCCCTAAATTCAGCTTTGGTGCAGAATTACAATTACCACTAAAGCCAGTCCCACAATGAGCTTTCCTTAGGATGTGCCATTTCTGTGTCTGTAGCTATTGAGGAGGAGAGAGGGGGGGCAAGGTGGAGGGTGGGGGTGTGGCCTTGACCAACTGCCACTTTGCTCGTTTGAAAGCCATGATGTCTCTCTCTCTCTCTCTCTCGTGGGTTGGCCAAATTCTCTGGGCGGGCAAAGCAGAGAAAGGGGAGGTAACCTTGCTCCTTATGACCTCATAAGGAGAAGATTCCTGATTGGCCCATCTGAGCTTTCATTTTCTCAAAGGCAGAGCAGGATACCCAGGGCTCGGTTTACACCTATCGCCATTTCTAGCCACTGGGGGACCATAGGCAGGCTGGGGGGAACTCATATTAATGTTAAAAAACCTCATAAAGTGAAATTTTCATGCCATGGGACCTTTAATTCTCTCACAAATGCTGAAAGAGTCCATCTCATTTCCCACATGTAGATTTTGATTCTAACTCTGTGAGACATCCAGTCTGGAACATTATGTGAGCACTGTTTGCCTGAAGAGATAGGGTCTACAAGGTCACCCTAAAACTATCTCTAAGTTTTCCCATGCCGGTTAAGATGTAACTGGGGGGATGACAGGTCGTACAGGGAGGAGGAGGTGAGATGACTCCAAGATGTCTCTTGTATTTCTCTGATTGTCTTCATGTGTATCAGATTGCATGTAAAAATTGTAGCATCATAACAAGCCAAGTGCGTGTGTGCTGTCACTCTGAAGATGCATATAAGCCTGGTGTTCTTGTTCACCCATTTGAGGCACTGACTCCACACTGGGCTGCTGAGGCCTTTTGTGAAATCATGTTGCTCCTATTTGCAAATATATCTTTAATAAAATACAAAAAACCCAACTTGGTTTAGTTTCAACTGTCTAATTTGTTTCACTTTACTAAACTTTGAAAACTTCCATTACACACCGTCAAGGTCTTCTTCTCGGCGAAGCTCTTCCCGCACACGGAGCAGCTGTGCGGCTTGTCGCCAGAGTGCGTGCACATGTGGGCCGCCAGCCGATACGGACGAGTGAACGCGCGGCTGCATACCGGACAGATGTGGCAGCGCCGTCTTGACCGACTCCTGCTTTGTTTTGTTGACTGTTCTTCTTCTTCTGTCTGGCTGTCTCCTGCAGGGAAATGAAACAGACTTTAATATCTCAAAGAACTTCCTGCTTCTTACAGTGCAGACGCTTTGCTGCTTGCTCTTGCCTCTGCTTGCATACTTCTGCTGATAATCTTGCTTTCCCTCTGAGAGAAACTATGAGCAACGACTCTGGATACTTATAAATCACTGGATACATTTTTTTTTTTTTTTTTTTTTATAGGCATAGTAGGCTATTGCCATTTTTCAACATTTTTCTGCGTGAGCATGGCCTACAAATAGCTCAAGCCTGTCAAAGTGACTGTAGCTAAAGCTAATTAGCAGCAAGATGCCTTCCTTCTCCATGGAGGACTACTACAAACTCCTTCAGAAGATTGCAGTTCTGGAAACCAAAATGTACCGGTTAGAAGTAAACGTGGAAGTGAACAGATCTTGTGGAAATGACACCACTTTACCACTGAACCAAAACAATGGACAAAAGCATGCTAACACACGGCTAACTAGCACCAGCAAGACCACAAACAAACAGGACAGCTGTGGAACGGATAATAAATCAACAAGTGGTAGTCCTCCCTGGAACTCTTTTGGTGCAAAGCCTAAGAGTAAATCATTTTCCTGGGAATTGGGAGGACGACTAACGGGCAGAGCACAGCAACCTGAGATTTGTGATACGACCGGCTGGCCTGCGTTACCACCCAGGCAGAGCGCCTCTTCAACCCCTGTACTTAGTAGGACACAGCCGTGGACAACTGCAAAAGGGAAAACCACCAACAAAAGGCCTCCCCAACAACTGAGTGTGCAGGTGAAGAACAGATTTGCTCCTCTGCTGCAGGACCCTGGACATGACCTGGATTACGTCTCATCGTCACACAGCAGGGTAAGGACTGAGAGCAATTCTAAAAGTAAAAAGCTACAGGGAAAGCTAATGACTGGGCCCCAAACTCTGATTGTGGGTGACTCTGCTGTAAAAGATATCAAAAGCAGTAAAAACACCAAAATACTCCGTTATCCCAAAGACATGGTGTCTGACTTGGCCCAAAGAATCACAGATATCGTAGCAGCACACCCAACTACTAAGAACATTATACTGCATATAGGGTCAAATGATGTTGTAAAGCAAGAGTCTGAAGTGCTGAAACGTGACTTTATGGATCTGCTGAACACAGTCAGCTCCATAAATGCGAAAGTGTTTATCAGTGGCCCTATACCGCCAGTCAGAGGAGGAGCTGAGAGATTCAGCAGACTGCTGGCACTGAACAGATGGCTTTCAACTGCATGTACCGACCATTCTCTGCAGTTCATTGACAATTTTAACATTTTCTGGGACCACAGGCATCTTTTTAAAGCAGATGGACTATTAACAAGTCAGGAGTAAAGCTGTTCACCTCTAGCCTACTTTACTCTCTGCACCACCCATCTGCTCCCTTGGCCAAGGGCACGAGACAAGATACATCAACACAAACAAAACAAGAGGAAGACACAACAAAGTGCGGCAGTGATCCACTACAGCCCCCACCTGAGCAAGGATTTGACCATGGGAGACTACAGAGCGGAGACCAGAAATCTCAACTCCCCTGTTCACCTATCCAACACTCCTCAAACCCCCTTTCCAACCCCGACGAGAACTCATTGCCCTCCCCATTCCATAGGAGACCAAAGAGCGGAGATGAGAAATCTCAATCCCCATTCTCACCCGTCCAACACTACTCAAACTCCTTTAACAACCACGACACCTTTGAGGATGTCTTTGAGGATGAGTCGCTCTCTCCTCTTTCCCCCATCCCCATGTTGGAGTTCACTGACCAGATGAAGCAGCTGGTGAATGCTGGAACCAAGTATGCCCCCCTTCCTTCTCCCATCGTTCGCCCCCGGCCAAAAGTAAAATCCCAGGCACCTCTGCCCCCTCAAGAGCGGCAGCTAACTAATTTTCCCCAAACTGATAAGGATGCTTGTTTGCAAAATGCAGCAACCGTTAACTGATATGGGCCGGGTCCAGGCTGCATGCCTAGTAGCACTCATGACTCTTTCCAAGACAAGCCTGGGCCCTGCGTATCAGATTCTTCCACAATGTATGTTGTGATAGGTAATAGAAAAAGAATAACGAATAAGCACTTAACGGCAAACTTTGCAAACTTAGCATCCATTCCTCGTCAGCCACAGTCAGTCACAAAAAATGAAAACACACTAACACTAGCCTTACTAAACGGCAGGTCCTTGGTAGGAAAATCATTTTTAATCAATTATTTTATTATTAAGCACAATCTTGATTTTATGTTTTTAACTGAAACCTGGTTGGACCATAATAACAGTGCTGCTGTTCTTATTGAGTCAGCCCCCCCTAACTTCAGTTTTATGAGTGAGAATAGAGTGAATAAGAAAGGAGGTGGAGTCGCCATTTTGCTTAATGACTCATTCCGATGTACGCAATTATCTTATGGAAATTTTGCTTCTTTTGAATATGTGGCTCTTCAGCTAAGATCCTCCCCTCAAGCTCTACTTCTAAATATCTACAGGCCACCTAAATACTGTGCAACCTTCTTTGACGACTTTAATGAACTGCTGTCTATAATCTGTATTAACTTTGACTGTGTAATTATTGCTGGTGATTTTAACATTCATGTTGACAACCCCCAGGACCGAGGGACCAAAGAACTGTGTTGTGTTTTTGAGAGCTATGGACTGACTCAGCATGTGACACAGCCCACGCACAATAAGGGGCACACTCTGGACTTGATTATCTCCTAGGGTCTGAACATTTCCAAGGTTGTGGTGACTGATGTTGCTCTCTCTGATCATTCCTGTGTTTTCTTTAACGGCACTATCTCTCTGCCCAAAAGTGTTCAAACAAAGTTAATCAGAAAACGGTATATCACTGAAAACACCAGTGAATCATTCATTCAGCTTTTCTCCTCTACACCCGCCCTCACTGGGGCCTCAGTCACTGAGTTTGTAGATAATTTCAACTGTAAAATTACGAATGTTATTGATGCTATTGCTCCCACTAAGGTCAAAGCTGTCTCTGGTAAGAAAAGATCTCCATGGAGAAATTTTATAGTTGTGAGAACAGAAAAAAGAGAGTGTCGAAAAGCTGAACGTAGTTGGCGAAAATCTAATCTCCAGGTCCACTATGACATCTATAAAGAGAGACTTCGCATTTATAATTTGGAACTAAGGAATGCAAGGCGGTCCTTCTTCTCTGACATTATTGCCAGAAACAATAATTCACGTGCTTTGTTTACTACTGTTGATAGATTAACCAACCCTCCAGTACCAATAGCATCTGAACTAATGTCTACAAAGGCTTGCAATGACTTTGCCTCCTTCACAGACAAAATTCAGAAAATTAGACAAACAGTCAGTGCTTCCATATCAAGTACAGGATATGTGTTGTCACAGTGTTCACACAAAACAAAATCAAACATGACACAATTTCATGCGATCAGCCATAACAGCCTGGAGGACATTATACAACATCTGAAAACCTCCTCCTGTTGCCTTGATATTCTACCAACAGGTGTTTTCAAAAATGTTTTGAATTGTTTGGCTTCTGATCTTCTACAGATTGTAAACACATCTCTGCTCTCATGTATCTTCCCACAGGCCCTGAAAACGGCAGTCATCAAGCCACTCCTAAAAAAGAACAATCTAGACATGACACTAATGAGCAACTATAGGCCAATATCAAACCTTCCATTTTTAAGTAAAATCATAGAAAAAGTGGTTTTTCAACAACTCAACCTTTTCTTATCACTAAACAACAGTTTTGATGCCTTCCAGTCAGGTTTTCGACCACACCACAGCACTGAGACGGCTCTTGTTAAAGTCTTTAATGACATCCACTTAAACACAGATAGTGGCAAAATCTCAGTCTTAGTATTACTTGATCTCAGTGCTGCATTTGATACGGTAGACCATGACATATTACTTGACCGATTGGAAAACTGGGTTGGTCTTTCTGGCTCAGTACTAAAGTGGTTTGAATCCTATTTAAAGAATAGGGACTACTTTGTGTCTATAGGTAATTATACATCTGAGCATACAAATATGACGTGCGGAGTTCCCCAAGGCTCAGTTCTGGGGCCTCTTCTGTTCAACATCTACATGCTTCCACTGGCTCAGATTATGGAAAACAACAAAATAAGTTACCATAGTTATGCGGATGACACACAATTTTACATAACCTTATCGCCAGGGAATTATAGCCCAATACAACAACTGAATATGTGCATTGAACAAATTGACGACTGGATGTGCCAGAACTTTCTTAAATTAAATGAAGAAAAAACGGAGGTGGTTGTTTTTGGATCAAAAGAGGAACGATCAAAGGTCAGTACTCAGCTTCAAACAACAATGTTAAAAACAACAGACAAAGCCAGAAATCTTGGTGTAGTCATGGACTCCGACCTGAATTTTAAAAGTCACATTAAGACAATTACAAAATCAGCCTATTATCACCTTAAAAATATATCAAGGGTTAAAGGACTTATGTCTCAGCAGGATCTGGAAAAACTCCATGCTTTTATCTTCAGTAGACTTGACTACTGTAACGGTGTCTTTACAGGTCTCCCTAAAAAATCAATCAGACAGCTGCAGCTGATTCAGAACGCTGCTGCTCGAGTCCTCACTAAGACCAAGAAAGTGGATCACATCACTCCAGTACTGAAGTCTCTACACTGGCTTCCAGTGCCTCAAAGAATTGATTTTAAAATACTTTTGCTGGTTTATAAATCACTAAATGGTTTAGGGCCAAAATACATTTCTGATCTGCTACTACACTATGACCCACCCAGACCTCTCAGGTGGTCTGGGACAGGTCTACTACACTATGACCCCCCCAGACCTCTCAGGTGGTCTGGGACAGGTCTGCTACACTATGACCCACCCAGACCTCTCAGGTGGTCTGGAACAGGTCTGCTACACTATGACCCACCCAGACCTCTCAGGTGGTCTGGGACAGGTCTACTACACTATGACCCCCCCAGACCTCTCAGGTGGTCTGGGACAGGTCTGCTACACTATGACCCACCCAGACCTCTCAGGTGGTCTGGAACAGGTCTGCTACACTATGACCCACCCAGACCTCTCAGGTGGTCTGGGACAGGTCTACTACACTATGACCCACCCAGACCTCTCAGGTGGTCTGGGACAGGTCTACTACACTATGACCCCCCAGACCTCTCAGGTGGTCTGGGACAGGTCTACTACACTATGACCCACCCAGACCTCTCAGGTGGTCTGGGACAGGTCTACTACACTATGACCCCCCCAGACCTCTCAGGTGGTCTGGGACAGGTCTACTACACTATGACCCACCCAGACCTCTCAGGTGGTCTGGGACAGGTCTACTACACTATGACCCCCCCAGACCTCTCAGGTGGTCTGGGACAGGTCTACTACACTATGACCCCCCCAGACCTCTCAGGTGGTCTGGGACAGGTCTACTACACTATTGCCTTTCTTCAAATTTCAACTGCTCTTTCTTTAAAATTCTTATACTGCACTGTACATTTTATTCTTGTCTTTTAATGATCTTAAATTGTTGTTAATTGTTTTAATGCTTTGAAATTGTTTTCTAACTGTTTTTAATGTTTCATGTTTCATGTAAAGCACTTTGAATTGCCTTGTTGCTGAAATGTGCTATACAAATAAAGCTGCCTTGCCTAAAAAAGGTCCCAGTGTGTAACGTGTTTAGTTGTTCATTATCAAAATCTGTGTTGCCTTGTGTTCACAAACTTGTCCTTTTTCATGAATATTTACCTCCACCATCAATTCCAAGTATTCCTATTGCCTTAAAATTTTCGTTTGGAGTAGACACTACATATTCATGCGCCATCTAGAAATACGTTAGCCTGTAAGGGACATACTGCTCCACCTTTCATGTTTTCTCTGTGATATGATAAACTCACAGCTGATGCTTATGCTGCTAACGGGTATCGTAGCTTCCCGCCCCAGCAAGTTTGAAGAAAGAAACACGGAGGACCACACGTTTTCAAAATCCAAATTTCAGGAACAGGAGCCTTCTTCTTTGCCCAGAAAAATAAAAAGGATATTGAAAAGAGCAAGAGACCGGCTTTTTATAGCGTAAAAGGTACTAAAATATAAGTTAGTTCTGTACTTATTAGGGATGTAACAATGCATCGTGAACCAGTTAAAAATGTAAATTTTGGTTGAGATAAAAAAAAATTAATCATCATGCATTTTTTAAACATCCTAGGGCATAATCTATGTCCTTAATGTCTTCATTAACCATTGGTGTGTTTTGGGCGTAACATGCAATCATCCAATCAGAGATCATCTCCCATTCCCTTTAAAAGCCAGGCGCGTTTGGACCTTGGAGCATTGCTGTTATGATGGAGGATTTGCACCGGATTATTTGTAATCTTGTGTGTGTGCGTGTGCGTTTGTGTGTGTGTGTGTGTGTGTGTGTGTGTGTGTGTGTGTGTGTGTGTGCTGCTGTGCGTCCCTGTGTGTGTAACAAGCATAGTGTGCACGCGCTGTGCACGAGCCTAGCAGCATTTTACTAATGCTCTGTTAAAATAACAATGAAATGCTGCGTTATTGACTTTAGACCAGGTTTTAGTTGGTCAATGGTGCGATCACTTCCTGCTGCCTCAAGATAGCAATACTCCCAGAATGCACCTGAACACACCTCCCTGTAAGACCAGCACGCCCAGAATGCACCTGAACACACCTCCCTGTAAGACCAGCACCTGAACACACCTCCCTGTAAGACCAGCACGCCCAGAATGCACCTGAACACACCTCCCTGTAAGACCAGCACGACCAGCACGCCCAGAATGCACCTGAACACACCTCCCTGTAAGACCAGCACGCCCAGAATGCACCTGAACACACCTCCCTGTAAGACCAGCACGCCCAGAATGCACCTGAACACACCTCCCTGTAAGACCAGACCGCCCAGAATGCACCTGAACACACCTCCCTGTAAGACCAGCATGCCCCAGAATGCACCTAAACACACCTCCCTGTAAGACCAACACGCCCAGAATGCTCCTGAACACACCTCCCTGTAAGACCAGCACGCCCAGAATGCACCTGAACACACCTCCCTGTAAGACCAGCACGCCCAGAATGCACCTGAACACACCTCCCTGTAAGACCAGCACGCCCAGAATGCACCTGAACACACCTCCCTGTAAGACCAGCACGCCCAGAATGCACCTGAACACACCTCCCTGTAAGACCAGCACCTGAACACACCTCCCTGTAAGACCAGCACGCCCAGAATGCACCTGAACACACCTCCCTGTAAGACCAGCACGCCCAGAATGCACCTGAACACACCTCCCTGTAAGACCAGCACGACCAGCACGCCCAGAATGCACCTGAACACACCTCCCTGTAAGACCAGCACGCCCAGAATGCACCTGAACACACCTCCCTGTAAGACCAGCACGCCCAGAATGCACCTGAACACACCTCCCTGTAAGACCAGACCGCCCAGAATGCACCTGAACACACCTCCCTGTAAGACCAGCATGCCCCAGAATGCACCTAAACACACCTCCCTGTAAGACCAACACGCCCAGAATGCTCCTGAACACACCTCCCTGTAAGACCAGCACGCCCAGAATGCACCTGAACACACCTCCCTGTAAGACCAGCACGCCCAGAATGCACCTGAACACACCTCCCCTGTAAGACCAGCACGCCCAGAATGCACCTGAACACACCTCCCTGTAAGACCAGCACGCCCAGAATGCACCTGAACACACCTCCCTGTAAGACCAGCACGCCCAGAATGCACCTGAACACACCTCCCTGTAAGACCAGCACGCCCCAGAATGCACCTGAACACACCTCCCTGTAAGACCAGCACGCCCAGAATGCACCTGAACACACCTCCCTGTAAGACCAGCACGCCCCTGGGCGCACAAATGGGCGCAGGTGTATTTGCTGTTTTAACAACGTGGGCGCTGGACGGGAAATTGCCAACTACGTCGCTTAAACTAGCAAAGACACTTGCGTCGGGCTTTGCGCTGCGCCATGTGCAAGATAGGAGCCTTTATATTTCACGGTTACTGTTTTCCGTCAGATCGTTTATAGATTTTGACGTTTCTGACCGCACTTGAAGGCAACTTCATTTCACAGGAGAGAGAGGAAAGAGAGGAGCGAGACTTAGCGAGTGCTTTGTTGATGCAGGAAACTGTCAGCTCCATAAACTCCCAGGCAGTTCAGAGCTTGTGTTTGGTGTTTTTAAATCTTTCTTGTGGCAGCAACAGAGGCAGTGATGTTTCCTGTTTCCTGTACGGGACTCTCACACCGCCTTAAAACACACCGACAAGTCTGATCTCTGGTGTACATGACTGGCCACCGCAAGCATGACGTGGGGATGCGTTTCTCCGAAAGTTGAGTCACACCGCCTTCCCATTGGCGCAGCAGATACAGCTGCAAAACGACAGGAAGTCATTACTTTACTCTGGAGATTCGCAAACCATATGCGAATGGGTCCAAACAGACGCGTACGAGTGCAGTGCAAAAAAGAAAAAAAAAAAAAAGTCAGGTCCGTTAGTTCATCCGTTTGCGTTAAAAAAAAGTTTAACTCGTACGACAGGCAACGGACAGTTTCTGTCGACAACTCGAGCGGAAGTAAGTGTAGCTGTGGTACTGAAACAAAACTGTAAATAAGTAAATAATGATTTCATAACGATATGTTGTCATGTAATCGATTCATTTTGGAGTATTAGAAAAGTTCTTCCGTGCAGAAACAACGCATAGGAAACCTGCTATGGCTAAGTTGGTTTGCAACAGACATCGAATTATTGACATTTAACCGACCTGACATATCAACATCCTGGGCAGCGTTTCTCCACTCAGCAGCCTTTCTGTTTATATGTCTACAGCCCTCAGATGAGAGGTCATCGAGAATTGGACATTCGAACACTGACAGAATGAGTTGCCATTTCTTTTCTAATCACTTCCGACACTTTCAATGGTGTAGTACGACGTTCACCGGGGGCGCACTGCGTACTACAGAGCTGATTTCAAGTGCCAGTGTGAAGGCGGCGTCAGTCTCAACTTTTTCGCCGCAGGCCTGCTGTGTTTTTTTCCGTGTCCCGCGTACTCGCTGCACCCTAACAACACACTACCCCTGTTCAAAATAAACGGAAAGACCTGCGTTTTTGCCGCACTCTCCGACAGCCGACGCAGGCAGTCTGAACGCGAGCTTTGGCCTGTGGACGAAAAGGTGATTTTGAACCCTGTAAACAGTCCCAGCGAGAACGTAACGTTAGTAGTGCTGACCCTGAGCAGGGAGCTGCTGACTGTCCTCTCCTCGTTGTTCTGCTTCCTCTTTCACTCCATTCATCTCGTCATGCTCTAACCCTCACGAGGGGGACGCGTTTCCTCCGGGACTCTGAGACAAACACAGAGGGACACAATTATTAGAAATCAGTCCAGGGGTTTTCATCGCCATTATACGGTTTTTAGGTGCAGGACCTCAGTATCGGTCGATCCCTGAAAGACACACAGCTATTGAGACTGAACAATACAAGTAGAAGTGAAATAAGAGGAAAAACTACGTTACATATTTACTCTAGTACTGTACATAAAAGTTAGCACCACTGTTGACCACATTACCCCAGTACTATCGTCTCTCCACTGGTTGCCTGTCGCTCTCAGAATCCATTTTAAGATTTTATTATTTGTTTTTAAATCTTTAAATGGATTGGCACCTTCTTATTTAGCTGATATGTTGATCTTACATACCCCAGTCAGAGCACTTAGGTCAAATGACCAGCTTCTTTTGGACTGTCCCAGATCCAGACTGAAAACCAGAGGGGACAGAGCTTTTTCAGTTGCAGGTCTTAAGCTCTGGAATCCTCTTCCCCTCAATATTAAAGCAGCTAGCTCTATCGAGTCTTTTAAATCACTTTTAAAAACTCATCTTTTCAAAATGGCTTTTAACACAAGCTGAGCTGTGACATTGTGAATATTGTTTGTAATCATGTTTACATATGTTTTAATTATTATTGTTTCTGGGATATTATGTTTTCAGTGGGTTTTTACTTCTTTTTGGCTAATTAGTTTGCTTTTTATAATGTTTACCGGTATCTAGTATCTGTACAGCACTTTGGGGCAGTAGTGACTGCTTGTAAATGTGCTCTATAAATAAACTTGACCTTGACCTTGACCTACAGATTGGAAAATTGTACAGGTTTTGAGTCAAACTGACAGTCCGTGGTTGCCAAGCAACTAGAGATGCACCAATAGACCGGACAGTTTTCACGTGCTCGGCCATGACCGGCGAGTCAGTCTGACATATGGTGATTTCATGCCGGTCAACGCCGCAATTAACTGACAACAAAAGTTATAAGAGTTACAGTTCTCAAAGACGCACGCACACACGGATGCCACAGCACGCAGTCTCAGTTTCCTTTCTCTCAACTTCTCCGCCGTGTGGGGCGCGTTCCCGCTCGCGGTGTGAAGCGCGTGTCGGCGAAATTCTCCCACATTAGGGAACCTCGTGAATTAACCTGCAACACATCAGCTGTTTGGACATTCTTCAGCGTGTGTGCAGAAGATAATAAGTTTGCAATATGCAACACCTGAAAGGAGAAAGTAGGGCGTGGAGGAACCACACCCAAAACCTAAAACACTTTTTTTTTAGTGTGATATTAGATGTGAAAAGAAGGAAATGGTTCTAACGTTGCTCTTTAGATGTGTGCGAGTTTCCCTCACCAGGAGTAATTTATTCTGTAAAGGGATAATCACCTCAAGGCAGGGCAATAAACAGTTTGTTATGGCCGGCTTGTGGACGGCTTACCTTCCCACAAGCCGGGCATATCAAACTGTTTATTGCCCTGCCTTGAGGTGATTATCCCGTTTATTCTACTTCTTGCTTGCCAACATAATAAAACAATTCAAATACTTTAATAAGTATGCTTTTTCTTATTCAGATGTGCATGCTTATTAAATGTATACTCTGTTTGAGTTCATCTCCCTCAAAAAGTAGTCCCCTTTAGAACTACGGTAAATAACGTTAGCTCAGCTGTAGCTAATCAGTTTCTACAGCAACCACACAAGGCTGCATCTGATCACTAACGATAGTTTAATAACGTAGTTGCTACATTGTATCTCGCTTGCGAAACTATGCATCGACTGACCCTCCGATAGATTTCCGACACATTTTAGAAAACTTTTTAAACAAGGTTTATTTTTACCATGGACCTCATGTTTGAAATTTCTGTGATAGAAAAAAACCTGCCGGGTTAATGCCCTCCTCCCAGCCAATCAGAATCCAGCATTCTTAAACGAAGTAGAATAAATCGTTTATTTTATAGCAGTGTTTCCTCTATGTTGATTTGACCATGGCGGCCCCCCGCAGCAACATTTCTTCCCCCCACGGTATCAGAAATAGGGCTGCATTGTTAGAGTGCATGTCGGAGAATAGCACGGACACACAAGGATGACTAACCAGTTGAGATGGTGTGTGTACGTCCTTGAGAACTGTAAGTGGTATAATTTGGTAAGCCTGGTCTTGCAAATTTAAGTTAGCTGGTGATTTTCGTTGTTTGTATTCTTCACCTGCTAGCTGAATTGCACGTAGCTGTTGATTCGATAGCGAATGCTCAACGCCCTCGCTCATGTTTGTATTTTAGGTGCATTATTTACATGCTGAAGTAGTTACACTGCATTAAGATAATGGAATTAATAGTGGCTTTATTGTTATTTGCTACAGAATGCTTAGCCTATATGTCAAGATCAAAGTTGGCCTATATATTAACTCAAAAAATACAGTTCAATCACAACAAAAAATTAGCCTCATTATGTGTGTGAATAGAGGTGAATAAATATATTAGTTTGTGTTGCAAAAAAATCCTAAAGGAAACACTGTATAGGGATCCATTATCTGTTCAAAAATGTTTCCATGTTCTGTGCAAAATGTAGAAAAGATAGAAAATGAATGTGTGTGTGTGCTGTAAAGTGGTTAGAAAACATGAAATCGGAATTGGCTAAAATCGATATTTGCTGACCTAACTCAAAGAAAATCGGAATCGGCCTAGAAAGTTGTAATCGGTGCATCTCTACAAGCAACATAGGAGCTTCAATACATTATGACACAAAATGAGGGATAACGGTTAAATATTGTGTTAACGTTAGCACAGTGAGGGGTAGCGGTTACATTATCTTATTAGTCTGTCTCCTACTACGTAATTATCAATATAAGAGTTTATGATCACATAAAGTTACATGTATTAGTTGTGGGGGGATGTGTTAATCGATGCGTTATATACAGCCAATCAGAGATGAGAAAGAACCGTTACATTAGCTAATAAACACCAAGCAGTTGTTTAGCTCTGAAGCTAAAAGTTAAGCCAGCTTGTTAATAACAAACTAACGCGTTATAACACATAACGTTAACGTTTCCGTAGTGTTCAGTAGACGGAAGGCGAGTAAAGCCGTTAAAAAGGTCAACAAATTATTGAGAAATGTAGGAAAATCCACCCAGGAGCAGACGACTGCTTTTGAATTTGGCTAATGCTAGCTGTGCTAGCTAGCATTGAGGCAGGCCAGGCGTCATACAACGTAACATAACGGCTACACCGGCGTAACACTCATTTCTGTCTTTAAACGATGACTACGTTATTTTTTTGGAATCACTTTTAAACATATTAACCCACCGGAGGAAGGAGGGACTTCTCAACAGCCTGTCAGGAGAATACAGGCTGAAGTAAAGGATCCAAAACCAACTTTTCTGCGGTAAAAGCGCAGGTGAATGAATTTCAGGAAAAAATTAACCACTGCGCATGCGCATACGTCTTCCTCGTTGAGCTGCTGCTCAACTTTACGCTCAGTGCTGCCGCTGCTGGCCGGAGGACAGACTGCAACAACACAGCAGTAATTGCCATATTATAGGTGATAAAACAAGAGGTTTGATAAGTTTCTATGTATGTTATCAATATCATCAACCTGTTTATTTGTTATGATCCCAAAACATTAACTGTTTTAGGTTACCACTACCAGTTATATTAATTAAGTTTCAAGAGATGTTATATCCGTTTGCACAGGTATAGGACAGATGATAGCTAGATCTAGATAGATAGATAGTAGCCTAGAAATCTAGACTCCCCCTAGTGGCAGCAAATTTATTTGGCAGCCAGGGGGGGTCTAGGCACTCTCTGTTGACTTTCAAACTGCAAAAACCAAATTTTGGTCAGGCCAATCACATCGTGTATAGAGTCGGTGGGCGGGGCTTATGGCTGCTGCTGCTGGGAACAGCGGACCTCTGGAAGACTTGGAGTTAAGCTTTTCTTTGATAAAAGAACAAAGAACAGCACAGAAATCATTCTTAAAAAAGGAAGATGTGTTCGGAGTTTTGCCGACCGGATACGGCAAAAGTTGAATCTATCAACTAGCTCCGCTAACTTCTTCGTTGCTCTGCCTGGTTGTAAGGCAAGGCAAGGCAAGGCAGCTTTATTTATATAGCACATTTCAGCAACAGGGCAATTCAAAGTGCTTTACATAAAACATTAAAGAGCAGTTAGAAAAGAATTAAAAAACAATAATAAACGAATAAAATTGATAGTGCAGTATAAGAATAAAAGTTACAGTGCAGTATAAGAAATTAAAGTTAATAAAATAGATTATTTAAAGAAAAGCAACATCAAAAAGATAGGTGTTTAGCTTAGATTTAAAAGAACTGAGAGTTGCAGCGGACCTACAGGTTTCTGGGAGTTTGTTCCAGATATGTGAAGCATAAAAACTGAACGCTGCTTCCCCCTGTTTAGTTCTGACTCTGGGGACAACAAGTAGACCTGTCCCAGACCACCTGAGAGGTCTGGGTGGGTCATAGTGTAGTAGACCTGTCCCAGACCACCTGAGAGGTCTGGGTGGGTCATAGTGTAGTAGACCTGTCCCAGACCACCTGAGAGGTCTGGGTGGGTCATAGTGTAGTAGACCTGTCCCAGACCACCTGAGAGGTCTGGGTGGGTCATAGTGTAGTAGCAGATCAGAAATGTATTTTGGCCCTAAACCGTTTAGTGATTTATAAACCAGTAAAAGTATTTTGAAATCAATTCTTTGAGGCACTGGAAGCCAGTGTAGAGACTTCAGTACTGGAGTGATGTGATCCACTTTCTTGGTTTTAGTGAGGACTCGAGCAGCAGCGTTCTGAATCAGCTGCAGCTGTCTGATTGATTTTTTAGGGAGACCTGTAAAGACACCGTTACAGTAGTCAAGTCTACTGAAGATAAAAGCATGGACAAGTTTTTCCAGATCCTGCTGAGACATAAGTCCTTTAACCCTTGATATATTTTTAAGGTGATAATAGGCTGATTTTTTAATATGTTAATGTGGCTTTTAAAATTTAGGTCTGAGTCCATGACTACACCAAGATTTCTTGCTTTGTCTGTTGTTTTTAACATTGTCGTTTGAAGCTGAGCGCTGACTTTCAATCGTTCCTCTTTTGCTCCAAAAACAACCACCTCCGTTTTTTCTTCATTTAATTTAAGAAAGTTCTGGCACATCCAATCATTAATCTGTTCAATGCACATATTTAATTGTTGTATTGGGCTATAGTTCCCTGGCGATAAGGTTATGTAAATTTGTGTGTCATCCGCATAACTATGGTAACTTATTTTGTTGTTTTCCATAATCTGAGCCAGTGGAAGCATGTAGATGTTGAACAGAAGAGGCCCCAGAACTGAGCCTTGGGGAACTCCACACGTCATATTTGTATGCTCAGATGTATAATTACCTATAGACACAAAGTAGTCCCTATTCTTTAAATAGGATTCAAACCACTTTAGTACTGAGCCAGAAAGAGCAACCCAGTTTTCCAATCGGTCAAGTAATATGTCATGGTCTACCGTATCAAATGCAGCACTGAGATCAAGTAATACTAAGACTGAAATGTTGCCACTATCTGCGTTTAAGTGGATGTCATTAAAGACTTTAACAAGAGCTGTCTCAGTGCTGTGGTGTGGTCGAAAACCTGACTGGAAGGCATCAAAACTGTTGTTTAGAGATATGAAAAGGTTGAGTTGTTGAAAAAACGCTTTTTCTATGATTTTACTTAAAAATGGAAGGTTTGATATTGGCCTATAGTTGCTCATTAGTGTCATGTCTAGATTGTTCTTTTTTAGGAGTGGCTTGATGACTGCCGTTTTCAGGGCCTGTGGGAAGATACCTGAGAGCAGAGATGTGTTTACAATCTGTAGAAGATCAGAAGCCAAACAATTCGAAACATTTTTGAAAACACCTGTTGGTAGAATATCAAGGCAACAGGAGGAGGTTTTCAGATGTTGTATAATGTCCTCCAGGTTGTTATGGCTGATCGCATGAAATTGTGTCATGTTTGATTTTGTTTTGTGTGAACACTGTGACAACACATATCCTGTACTTGATATGGAAGCACTGACTGTTTGTCTAATTTTCTGAATTTTGTCTGTGAAGGAGGCAAAGTCATTGCAAGCCTTGGTAGACATTAGTTCAGATGCTATTGGTACTGGAGGGTTGGTTAATCTATCAACAGTAGTAAACAAAGCACGTGAATTATTATTGTTTCTGGCAATAATGTCAGAGAAAAAGGACCGCCTTGCATTCCTTATTTCCAAATTATAAATGCGAAGTCTCTCTTTATAGATGTTATAGTGGACCTGGAGATTAGATTTTCGCCAACTGCGTTCAGCTTTTCGACACTCTCTTTTTTCTGTTCTCACAACTATAACATTTCTCCATGGAGATCTTTTCTTACCAGAGACAGCTTTGACCTTAGTGGGAGCAATAGCATCAATAACATTCGTAATTTTACAGTTGAAATTATCTACAAACTCAGTGACTGAGGCCCCAGTGAGGGCGGGTGTAGAGGAGAAAAGCTGAATGAATGATTCACTGGTGTTTTCAGTGATATACCGTTTTCTGATTAACTTTGTTTGAACACTTTTGGGCAGAGAGATAGTGCCGTTAAAGAAAACACAGGAATGATCAGAGAGAGCAACATCAGTCACCACAACCTTGGAAATGTTCAGACCCTTGGAGATAATCAAGTCCAGAGTGTGCCCCTTATTGTGCGTGGGCTGTGTCACATGCTGAGTCAGTCCATAGCTCTCAAAAACACAACACAGTTCTTTGGTTCCTCGGTCCTGGGGGTTGTCAACATGAATGTTAAAATCACCAGCAATAATTACACAGTCAAAGTTAATACAGATTATAGACAACAGTTCAGTAAAGTCGTCAAAGAAGGTTGCACAGTATTTAGGTGGCCTGTAGATATTTAGAAGTAGAGCTTGAGGGGAGGATCTTAGCTGAAGAGCCACATATTCAAAAGAAGCAAAATTTTCGTAAGATATTTGCGTACATTGGAATGAGACATTAAACAAAATGGCGACTCCACCTCCTTTCTTATTCACTCTATTCTCACTCATAAAACTGAAGTTAGGGGGGGCTGACTCAATGAGAACAGCAGCACTGTTATTATGGTCCAACCAGGTTTCAGTTAAAAACATAAAATCAAGATTGTGGTTGATAATAAAATCATTGATTAAAAATGATTTTCCTGCCAAAGACCTAACGTTTAGTAGGGCTAGTGTTAGTCGCGTTTTTCATTTTTGGGACAGACTGTGGCTGACGAGGAATGGATGCTAAGTTTGCAAAGTTTGCAGTTCCGTGCTTATTCACCATTCTTTTTCTATTACCTATCACAACATAAATTGTGGAAGAATCTAATACGTAGGGCCCAGGCTTGTCTTGGAAAGAGTCATGAGTGCTACTATGCATGCAGCCTGGACCCGGCCCATATCAGTTAATGCTTGCTGCATTTTGCATTTTGGTTGTAGCGCTATCCTATTACGTGCAGAGGGAATTTGAAAGACAACCGTTTATCCCGCCACTCGGATCAAGCTCCGTCAATGGTGAGTTCCCAGACCCTACATCTGGATGTGGGTCTGGCTTGTCAGGCTAGTTAGATAGATGATAAAATAACAAATCCACATGAATAATATGGACAATAAAAGAAGGGATGTATAAGCATGAGACGCTTGCAGTGACAGTGCAGGTGAGGTGCTCTATGGTAAGGTGCTCTATGGTGGTAGTGCAAATAAGTGCAAGGATAAAGTCTGGAGACTATGTGCATATGGGCTAATATAGCCAGTAAACAGTGTAGACAGTACAGGTACATAGGAGTATTTGTGCCTATCTCTCAGAGTCAAGCTTTGTAAACAAAAGGCAAAGAAAGGCAATTCTTACTTATTCTACTTATAAGTGATACAAAAACACACTGTGAATTATATACATATCCACACTGAATTATTATGAGTTATTTCACTTTGAACTATTGCACAAACCAATGGACTGGGAAACAGACGGAGATAAAGGTAGACACATTATTATTGCAGTGGCAGTGGCAGTGGTGACCTAAAGGTTAGAGAAGGGAGCTTGTGACCGGGAGGCCGTCGGTTCAATCCCCAGACCGACAGGATAAAATCTGGGTGGGGAAAGGGAAAGAACAGTGCTTGTCCCTCCCTCATTACCACCACTGAGGTGCCCTTGAGCAAGGCCCTTAACCCCCAACCACTCCAGTGGAGCTGCTCAGTGGCCAGCAGATCAGAGTGTGGTTGTACTGGGCAGCTTCCAGGTATGAATGTGGAACTGTGTGAATGTGATCAGGGCGTTCCTGCAAAAGAGAGGCTGCCTCTCAGTGAACCTCCCCTGAATAAATAAAGGTAAAATAAATTAAAAAAAAAAAAAAATTATTATGACACTTAATGTTCACCGGTTTACATTTTGTCTGTGTACATTTGGTTATTTCCCCTTATTGATGATCTTTATTTTTTATAAATCTGTCTGTCTGTGTGTGTCTCTGTGTGTGTGTGTGTGTGTGTGTGTGTGTTTTTTTTACAGTAGGCAACATGTAGTTGGGGGTCCCTACTCAGTCTCTCTTTCAGCTAAGGGGTCCTTGTCCTAAAAACGTTGAAGACTTCTGCTTCAACAAATCTCGACGTTGAAATATTTTCAAGACACAACTTCAAACTAATTTCTTCTCTCAAGATGAAACAGAACTCGCACAGATGTGAATTTGGGTCCAATTTGGAAGTTTGAATCATTTCATTCTAAAACTACTTCAAAAATAAATTAAACATTTGTTGTTTTGGGGGTTCTGTTCAGATAGTTATTATTAAAAGGAGAGAGGAAGAACATCAATTTAACAAATGATTCCTAACTTTTTAACAGCTTAAACTCAAATCTTACACATGCATTTATACAATCACGCTCATATTTATGGATTCAAGGCTTATTCTTTGTTACTTCTGGCTGTTTGGTTTTTTTTCCCTCTACATGCAAACACACACAGCTGCAACTCAGCACACTGTCTTCATTCCTCACAGTGTTTAGTTTCTGTTGCTATTCCTCTTGTTGTTGTTGTCTCAGTTAAGTTGTGTAAATGTTATTTTGCATGCTCAGATTAGTATTTTTTGGGATCTTTTCTTGT
Source organism: Perca flavescens (assembly GCF_004354835.1). Taxonomy (NCBI): domain Eukaryota; kingdom Metazoa; phylum Chordata; class Actinopteri; order Perciformes; family Percidae; genus Perca; species Perca flavescens. The sequence goes on along the minus strand of NC_041336.1, from coordinate 4,118,960 downwards.
ATGAATGACATGAAAGACAAACAAAGAAGTGGTAAACAGTATGTAATAGGGACAACATCTTTATTAAATAGTCTGGCATGAAACTGAACCGGACAAACTGTGAAAATGAAGCTCCGCCCCTCGCATGACTCACCGGAGATAAAACAGGGAAGCAGGCACACACACACAACCACTACTTCTACTGAGAGAAAATAGCTACAGGAAGGAGTTCTGGGACTTCAACCAGCTGCTGAATCCACAAACTGAATGTGAGTTTTATAAGAACAAAGACTCAAAGTGAAAGTAACTTTCAGGGAAAAGTTGAAGGGGCTGAGCTGTCTGTCTGCTGTGTTTCTGGCTTCACTCTGAGACAAAATGGCTTCCAGATCAGAGGAGGATCTCTGCTGTCCGGTCTGTCAAGACATCTTTAGAGATCCTGTTGTTCTGGTGTGTAGCCACAGCTTCTGTAAAGACTGTCTGGAGAGCTGGTGGACAGACAAACCAACACGACAATGTCCAGTTTGTAGGAAAAGATCCTTGTCTAACCCACATGTTAGTCTGGTGTTGAAGAACCTGTGTGAGGCCTTCATACAGGAGAGAGATCAGAGATCTTCAGAGGCTCTCTGCAGTCTGCACTCTGAGAAACTCAAACTCTTCTGTCTGGACCATCAGCAGCCGGTGTGTGTCGTCTGCAGAGATTCAGAAACACACATCAACCACAGATTCAGACCCATCGATGAAGCTGCACGACAACACAAGAAGGACCTTCAGGAAACTCTGGAGCCCTTAAAGGAGAAGATAAAGGCTTTTGAACAAGTTAAAGTGAACTGTGATCAAACAGCAGAACACATAAAGGTCCAGGCCCGACACACAGAGACACGGATTAGGAACCAATTTAAGAAGTTTCACCAGTTTCTAGAAGAGGAAGAGGTGGCCAGGTTGGCTGCACTGTGGGAGGAAGAGGAGCAGAAGAGTCAGAGGATGAAGGAGAAGATGGAGGCTCTGAGCAGAGAGATTGGAGCTCTTTCAGACACAGTCCGAGCCACAGAGGAGCAGCTGAGAGCTGAAGACGTCTCATTCCTGATCAACTACAAGGCTGCAGTGGAAAGAGTCCAGCAGCGCCCCCTGCTGGATGATCCACAGCTGCTCGCAGTAATAATCCAACCTCTCTGGATTATCAGGAAGCTGCTGTTCCGCTCCCCATCTCACACTGGTCATAACTTCAGACAGGATGTTATTCGGATAAGCAGTGTTTGGGTCCAGGATCACAGGACTGTAGGAGACCTCCTCCTTCATCTTGTTCCAGATGTTGAAGCTCAGGTTGCCCAGGTGTTTGGCCTCGTGATAATCCAGAGAGGTTGGATTATTACTGCGGTGTCCTGGGCTCTGAGGGCTTTAACTCAGGGACTCACAGCTGGGATGCCGAGGTTGGAAACGGTACACTCTGGAAACTGGGTGTGTTAGCAGAGTCTGTCCAGAGGAAGGGAAAAATACGGTCTGGAATATGGAGCATAGTGTTCGAAAAAGGTAAATACTTTGCACAGTCAGGACCAGATCCAGACACCGTTCTCGTAGTGCAGAAGAAGCCCCAGAGGATCCGAGTGACTCTGGACTGGAACAGAGGAAAGCTGTCGTTCTATGATCTTGATACTAACACACACATACACACCTTCACACACACTTTCACTGAGAGGCTGTTTCCATTGATTGACACTAGGGAGGAAGTGAAGGTTTTACCACTGAAGGTCTGTGTGACTGTAGAACAGAAATCAGTTCACGTGTTTAATTATTGGTTAAAAAACACTTTTAATCAATAAGTATTTAGTATACTTAGAAACTTGATGTTGCTCTCTCATTTTACATTTACATGCTTCCATTAGGCCAAATTATACAAATCAATTAATCAACTATGCAGACAACAAATGTGGCAGATTTTGGGTTTATTTAGTAACATGTTTCAGATATCTATTACCGATGTAACATAATCAGAATTAATAACTCCTGTTTCTGAATTACAACACCTGTCAATGAAGTTGTGATTGGTTTACCATTAGATCATTGATTATACCTTTAACACCCTGCAGTGGCGATTTTTTTATCTTAAAAGTTGCTACATGCCAGTAAAACTACTCTGTATCTCACTCTGTTAACATGTCAACAAACCACATGGCTCCACAACACAGACAGCGCTGTAACGTGAACATGATGTGTTGTAAGAATTGTTTTGGTGTTTGGTGGAGGGTTAAAGTGATCCTGATTTGTTTATTGATTTAAAATGTTAAATTGATGTTATCATGATTTGTCTGTAATTCCTCGTGTGTTTCTGTGCTAGTGAGAATGAGATTACATTGTTAAAGACTAAACTAAAAGAGTCTTATTAAAGATAAATTCAGTTCAGCAGAAGAAAAAGACAGTTGTAGTTAAGTAGATCCATGTTTTGTCAGTTCTTGAATGTAACTAAGTAAGTGCAGCATATATCCTCAATTCTAATTAAATCTGTACTGTCAAATGAAGCCTCAGTTTTCTAATAAATATTGGATTTTGTTTATACTCAAACAGTGCTTTAATACAATGGCTGCTACCATCACAAGACTAATTAGTGTGCTAAATTAATTAACTAAACAGCTACAACATGATCAAATAATCCACCACTATATAAACAAAATAACATGTTTATTTTACAAGAGTTTTTCCTCTTAACAAACCTCTCATTACTCATTAACCTAAGGTAAATAGTGAGTTTAAAAGATTTATATTTTTTATTTGATTTAGTTCATAAAAAAAAAAAAAAACATTCAAACACATACACTAACTGACAAAACAATTATACTGATTGTAAGCGCCGTACAATAATATGAGCAGGAATCATTTCAATGTGTGCCTGCAGTATTTGTAGTGCATTACAAAATATTTATTGTAAACTTGAATAAATTAAACCAAAGATGATCAAGAGAGCAAACATTGTGTCTACTGCTGTCAGAGAACATTCTTACTTAGAAAATACTCACATATTGAGATGTCAGCCTCAAACAGATCTGAGGTCAGTGCATTGGAACGGAGCATTGTCAAAGTTCTGGCCGTAAGACTAGTACAGCAGTATATAAAGTACACCATACAGCTGATCCCAATTTCATTTACACTTTGAAAGTGTGTAATATAACACTTGAAACACCCCCCACCCCCCTTTCAGCTTGATGGTGTTTTAAGACCCCAACCTCTCCTTCCAGGCAGCGCTGCAACCGTTGAATTCAAGGCAGCTAATCCTAACCCCATAAAAACCATAGACCCTACGGGTCTGAACGAAAAATACGAAAAATCTACTTCGCTTTTTAATCTAGTTTTTACAACACATACGTATTGTTTTGAATATTTACCTCCCACTGCTCTGGTTCCCTCTCTCCTTAAGTTTTACCTGGACCTCCTCTGCAATGCATCAAATCTAACTTTTAACCCCCCTGCATGCCTTCTTTTCCTTTCCTCGTTTTATTTGTTTTCTAATTTCATGACTTTTATTTTTTTGTATTCATTTTAATTGTTAAACTACGTCTTTAAATATCTTTTAGTATGCTTTGTAGATTATATTAATATTATTCCTTCCTCTTTTCCAGGGTTTCATTTTTACCTGCAGTGGGGGTTCTACCTAAGATTTTAAATTATTATTTTTCCCATTGTTTTAAATAAATGTTTAAAATATGCCTTGGTTTACCTTTTGTACATTTCTTTTCTGCCTTATTTATATTTGAATAATTTCATTGTACTTTTATCTTCCTTGCTAAATATTTATTATGATTGTGTAATTATTAATAAAGGAATTACTTACTTGAGATTTTAACATGATAAAACATGCCATTTGTTTTATGCGTTTTACTAACAGTGTGATTTTAGTCAATGATGTATTTTTAACTTTGCATGTTTATGGCACTTTTTACTTATTCAATTCAATTTTCAATTCAATTTATTTATAGTATCAAATCATAACAAAAGTTATCTCGAGACACTTTACAGATAGAGTAGGTCTAGACCACACTCTATAAATTCCAAAACCCTAACAATTACAGTAATTCCCTCAAGAGCAAGCATTAGCAGTGGCTATTGCGACTTATGAAGCACTTTCTTTTAAAAGCACTTACTTTTAGTAATATTAAATGGTGTATGTTTATATATTCTTTTAAAACTCAAGGGTAAGTAATTCTCACAGTACTTTAGATCTTTTAAATGTGTTTAATTTAATTAAATCACTATCCTTTTACGTATTTATTTTGAAGTTGATATAGATTATTTTTAAATATTGCAACAGAATTTATTTTAGTATTACGATACTGGGCTACTTATATAAATAATTCTATATATATATTTTATTTATTTTATAAATGTCTACGGAAGAGATGCCATAGCTTGTGTGGAGGTAATCTTTTATTTAAAGTTTTAATTTTCCGCTGTCTGTCCTGTCCAGTGGTCCTTTTAACTGACTTTTAATTTCTTGTACTGTTTTAAACCGTTTTTACTTAACCGAACATGTTTTTTTATAGAGGTTCTTTAAGTGTTTTTATTTACACAATAGGCCTTTATCCCCTTCTGCCAGTGACCCCGTAACGCTTATCCCAGGCGTTACGTTTTAACCCAAAAACCTAAACCTAACCCTAACCTTAACCCTAACCTTAACCTTAACCTTAACCATAACCATAACCATAACCATTGCCTAATCCTAGTGCCTTCCAAACAGCGCTGCCTGAAAGGAGACGGGGGATTAAAACATCTATAAAACCCCTTTCACAAACCCATGATACATTCTCCTGTAAGCACATCATATCTATGTAGAGACACAAGCTGACAAAAAGCTCAGATTAAAAGTGGAACACAACAAATTCTGTTTGAATCAAGGGGTTGTAGCTTTCAGTCTATTAGCATGAACACTGCATTCTGTCTGTGTGTGTGTGTGTGTGTGTGTGTGTGTGTGTGTGTGTGTGTGTGTGTGCGTGTGTGTCTGTTTGTCTGTCTGTGTTTTTTGAAAAAAAGCTAAAATTATCCAAGGATTCTCAAAGTTGTTAAGTTTGTACAGAAACCACCTGTTTTTCTCATTCGTTGGATGGCCTCACTAGCTGTATTTGATTATGTACCCCAACCTCAAAGGTTCTCTCTGCATCAGCCATGGGCTCATCCTCAGCCATCTCTCCTGACATGGATTTCTTCTTTTTGACTCTTTTTTTTGTGCAGTGCAGCCTCCATTTCAATATCTGTGTCCTCATTCTACTTTCTATTTTTGCATTTGCCCATTTGACAAAATTGTCAGCCGCATCTTTCACAACCTGGACTTCTCTTGAGATCTGTTTTAGGGCCTCTTGAGTAGTGATGACCATCCTATGGGCAGATAGGATGTCCATCCCTCCAGTCTGCAGGTACTTTGACAGTGGAGATGTAGTTCAAATACAGTATTCTGAGGAATAGCTGAGCTGTAAGAATTGTCTCATACCTGAGTAAGCCCTCTTTGTATCTTCTGGGTTTGGTGCGTACATTTCCTTTTGTTGTCTTCTGTTCCTGTATGGCTGAGAGTGTGGACACCACATCAATGTACAGACAGTCTTGGGGTTTGCCAAATGCTCCAAATACTTTCTTCAAGGCATCGTGCTTAATCCACCATTCACAGGCTTATGTCCAATTTCAAATGCTCAAGGACCTCTGTAAGCAACTTCACAAAGGACTGTTCAGTGAATGCACTGCACTGGACCACAGCAACAAGCCTCTCATGGACCACATCAGTGACATATCTTGAACATTGATCTTGCCCTGCTACGTCCTGAGTTGTGTCCAGCTGCACGGAAAACATTCCTGCTTTCTGGATCTCGGTGGAGATGTTTTCTTGAATTAAGGTCCGGATTGCATCAATGACAGAGTTGATGGTTGTTTTGGACAGTAATGTAATAAATGAACCTCTGCCTCCTGACCATGACTCATGCATTTGTTTGCTTTTTGCAATAGCATTATTGAGATGTTCTTTCAAGCACACATCGTACTTTCCAAGCAATATTATTAGCTCCAAAAAATTGCCATGGTCTATACTATCAATAACACGAGTTTTTTCATGTTATATTATGTTAATACTAACTTCTTATATTCCATACCATACAGATACCTTTTGATACAATTGCTTAGTGGCCGCAGTGGTTAAAACAGGGTAACCTAGTAATACTGTGTTCTCCAATTTAGTTAGATAGGTAATTTATTTTATTTCTTATGTAACTGCTAGCCTATAACAAATCAGTTGTGTGTGTGTGGTAGACTGTCTGGTACACTAGCCTGGTCAGGTAGGACCAGGCTAGTGTACTAGAGTCTGGTAGGACCAGGCTAGTGTACCAGAGTCTGGTAGGTCCAGGCTAGTGTACCAGAGTCTGGTAGGACCAGGCTAGTGTACCAGAGTCAGGTAGGACCAAGCTAGTGTACCAGAGTCTGGTAGGACCAGGCTAGTGTACCAGAGTCTGGTAGGACCAGGCTAGTGTACCAGAGTCAGGTAGGACCAAGCTAGTGTACCAGAGTCTGGTAGGACCAGGCTAGTGTACCAGAGTCTGGTAGGACCAGGCTAGTGTACCAGAGTCAGGTAGGACCAAGCTAATGTACCAGAGTCTGGTAGGACCAGACTAATGTACCAGAGTCTGGTAGGACCAGGCTAGTGGACCAGAGTCTGGTAGGACCAGGCTAGTGGACCAGAGTCTGGTAGGACCAAGCTAACAGGACAGTACAGGTAGATAGGATTTTTGTGCTTATCTCTCAGAGTCAAGCTTGGTAAACAAAAAAAAACAAAAGGCCATTCTTATTACTTAAAAGTGATACAAAAACACACTGTGAATTATATAAATATACACAGTGAATTATTGTTATGAGTTATTTCACTTTGAATTAATGCACAAACCAATTGACTGGGAAACAGACAGATATAAAGGTAGACACATTATTATTATTATTATTATTATTATGACACTTTCGTTCACCAGTTTACATTTGGTTTGTGTACATTTGGTTATTGCACCTTAATGCCTTGATGCATAACAATTTCCCTCCAGATAAATAAAGTTATTAGTCTTATCTCATTCAAAAGATTGATTTTGTGTGGACTCTCTCTTTAAAGTAATACTTTAATGCAGAGATGTTCAACAGGGGGGGCCGTGACCCCTAGGGGATCCTCAGAGTTAGTGCGTAGTTAGGGAGCCGCCGATACATTAAAATAATTCTAACATTTTAACAGCAAAGATAAATTGGCCTATTTGTGAAAAAAACATTTAATTTACACATTGGAGATAAGCTTAGGTAGCCAAACAGTTGAGCTTAAGGAATCACAGCCATTAATTTTTATCCTGCCGGCCCAGTTTAATGAATGTGTGTGTGTGTGTGTGTGTGTGTGTGTGTGTCTGTCTGTCTGTCTGTCTGTCTGTCTGTCTGTCTGTGTGTGTGTGTGTGTGTGTGTGTGTGTGTGTGTGTGTGTTTGTGTGTGTGTGAGTGTCTGTCTGTCTGTCTGTCTGTCTGTCTGTCTGTCTGTCTGTGTGTGTGTGTGTGTGTGTGTGTGTGTGTGTGTGTGTTTACAGTAGGCAACATGTAGTTGGGGGTCCCTACTATGTCTCTCTTTCAGCTAAGGGGTCCTTGGCCTAAAAACGTTGAAGACCTCTGCTTCAACGTATGGTTGTAAACGTAGATTTTCACGACACAACTTCAAAGAAATTTCTTCTCTCAAGATGAAACATTACAACTCGCACAGATGTAAATTTGGGTCCAATTTGGAAGTTTGAATCATTTTATTCTAAAACTACTTCAAATGTAAAAAAAACATTTGGTGTTTTGGGGGGTTCTGTTCAGATAGTTATTATTAAAAGGAGAGAGGAAGAACATCAATTTAACAAATGATTCCTAACTTTTTAACAGTTTAAACTCAAATCTTACACATGCATTTATACAATCACGCTCATATTTATGGAATCACGGCTTATTCTTTGTTACTTCTGGCTGTTTTTCTTTTCCCTCTACATGCAAACACACACATTTGCAACTCAGCACACTGTCTTCATTTCTCACAGTGTTTAGTTTCTGTTGCTATTCCTGTTGTTGTTGTTGTCGTCTCAGTTAAGTTGTGTAAATGTTATTTTGCATGCTCAGATAAGTATTTTTTTGGATCTTTTCTTGTATGAATGACATGAAAGACAAACACAGAAGTAGTAAACAGTATGTAATAGGGACAACACCTTTATTAAATAGTCTGGAATGAAACTCAACCAGACATGCTGTGAAAATGAAGCTCCGCCCCTCACACGACTCACCGGAGATAAAACAGAAAGCAGGAACACACACACACACACACACACACACACACACACACACACACACACACACACACTGAGAGGTGAATAGTTTTAATTTCAGATAAAAAACACTACTTCTACTGAGAGAGAACACATAGCCTACTGTATACAGGAAAGAGTTCTGGGAATAGTGGAATACTACACGTCAACCAGCTGCTGAATCAACAAACTGAACGTGAGTTTTATAAGAACAAAGACTCAAAGTGAAAGTAACTTTTGGGGAAAAGTTGAAGTGGCTGAGCTGTCTGTCTACTAGGACTATTTTCCTAATGGGTTTCATTCACTTTCTGTAATAAAACATAAAGCAAAAGCAAATAAAAGCAAATCAGTAGGGTACAAAGGAACAAAGTCTTATCAGATCGGGGTCCGTGGTCTAATTAGTGTCAGTTTAGGGGTCCTTGATGTGAAAAAGTTTGAGAACCACTGCCCTAGGGGGTCCTCAGAGTTTTTTATTTTATATTAAAATAATTCTAATATTTTAAGAGCAAAGATAAATTGGCCTATTTCTGAATTTTTTTAAATTTAATTTACACATTGGATATATAGTTATAGAGATATTTACAGTTAAGCTTAAGGATTCACAGCTATTCATGATATTCATGATCCATCCGGCCCAGTTTAATGCAACTTAATTTCTTACAGTAGGCAACATGTAGTTGGGGGTCCCAACTCTGTCTCTCTTTCAGGGGTCTGTTGAGATATTTCTTATGTTTTTATGTATTCAATGTATGCTGGAGCTGGGTTAGGCAAAATAGGAAGATCTAAATCCATATTCTGTTTCTACTCTCACTGTGCAATTTCATTAATGTGCAATATCATTACTTCGCTTCACACTGCATCACACTGTACATAATACCATATCTACCTTTATAATGTTTTATAAATTGTATATAGCGTCTCACAACTGTGTACCTTACCCCCCCCTTCTTCTTTTGCACTACTTATTTTATTACTAGTGCTGTCAGTTAACGCAAACCCATTTCAAACGGCGTAAATTTTTTATCGCGAGATTAACGTTCTTTTTGGCCTAGCAAAGTTTGTAGTTTCTTTCACATGCTGTTGCAACAACTAGTAACGTTATAAAAACTACAACACCACAACGGATCTAGCTAGACCGGAAACAAAACGACAGGCACGCTGCACGCACTTGTTTGGGCTGGCGAGCCGGCCAAAGAGTAGCAAGCTAACGTTACGTTTTGTGTGGATGGCGAGCACGAGACGCCGAAATGGATGCCAATAAGATTCTGAATGGAAAGTTTACTTTTAAAAAGTTGCCAAATGGTTCCATTGACAAGACCAAAGTGATCTGTGTGTTTTGTGGTTGTGAACTGAGTCTGAAATCCCACTTGATGGTCGAGCGCACAGCTGACGGCCGAGCGCACAGCTGATGGCCGAGCACACAGCTGATGCCAATTCTCCGCCCCCTCGTCAAAGCCAGAGGACAAAAGCACAAAGCAAGCCGATCCACTTTTCCATGTTGATAAGAGCATTAAAATGAGAAAAAATAATGGGACAAAAAGAAATCAAGGGACATTTAGAATAGATCAAAATTTGCAATTAATTGCGATTAATTGAAAGCTAACTATGACATTAATGCGATTAATCGCGATTAAATATTTTAATCGTTTTACAGCACTATTTATTACAAGTTGTTACATTTCTCCTACGCACATGTTGACACTGGAAAAAGAGTAGCTTTTAATCTCGTTGTACATGTGTGTAATGACAATAAAAGGCATTCTATTCTACTCTCACTCTCTGTCTTTGCATAGATTAGAAGTCAGACCCTTCTGTCTCCACTCTCACCCTCTGTCTCTGCATAGATCAGATCAAAAGCCTCTTTCCGACCAAGTAGTTACAGGAACGTAGTTATAGAAACAGTCCACTTCTAAACAGTTCTACTAACTACTCTCCCCCAAAACCGGTTTTTCACATTTGCATTCACAATGGCCAAGTGGCCATAGGGACTGACCTTTTGTTATTATAACATAGCCATCTAACCACCACTATGCAGGAAAGGGAGAAGACCCTGCCCTGAAGTAGGAGCTAAAAGAGGAGCTTAATAATCCCCAAATTGATCCAGTCAGAACACGAAAACAAAAAGGGTTCTAGGAACGTTATGTTCTAGGAACTGCAAAAATCCCTCCGGTTGGAAAGCGGCTATTGTCAGACATTTAGCATATTGTTGTTTCACGGTAGGAAGAGAACTTTTTGGCTCCGGCTTCAGCCAAGGCCCCTGCTGGGGCAGACGAGACTAGACCAAAGGTTGTGTTTTCCTGCAGCACAAAGGGGGAATTAACATACACACGTTAGAACCTATCTTCTTGACCTGAAGTAACCTGAGAATTCAGAGGTACGCCTTATCTTGGGAGACGTCTGACCAATAGAGAGAGTTTTCATTTTGAGAAACCAGCCACAACTCTACAGGAATATAATTGTAAAACTGAGGTTTTTTCAGGACTGTTAACACATGACCACAGAAGGGCGGACTCTTTCCGACCAAGTAGTTACAGGAACATAGTTATAGGAACAGTCCACTTCTAAGTAGTTCTGCTAACTACTCTCCCCCAAAACCGGTTTTGTCATTTGCATTCACAATGGCCAAGTGGCCATAGGGACTGACCTTTTGTTATTATAACACAGCCATCTAACCACCACTATGCAGGAAAGGGAAAAGGGAAAAGACCCTACCCTGAAGTAGGAGCTGAAAGAGTTACAGGTCAACTGTGGTCAGAGTCAAATCCCCAAATTTGTCCAGTCAGAACACAAGAAAAAAAAAGTTCTAGGAACGTTATGAAAGCGGCTTATAACACTGCTGAGATGTAGTGAAGAGCCAAACAAAACAAAACAAAAACATTTAGTGCAAATTATGATCTACTTAATGGTGTTGATCAGTTATAACATAATATATATGAATAGACAGTCTATATAAATGCTGAAATGTAGTGAATATACAGTTAGTGCAGGTAGGGGTCTGGTTAGTGATATAGGTCAGTGATAAAACAGTTAACCGGAATAGACAGTCTATGTAGATGTTGAAAGTAATGAAAAGTCAATATACAGTTAGTACAAATAGTGGACTAGGTAGTGATGTAGATCAGGAATAACACGATATAAATGAGTAGACAGTTGTTAGAATAATTACATTATCAAGTAATAGACAGGAACCACTGAAGTTATAATACAGCTGTGTTTACTTGCAAGTAGGGTCAGTTTACAGCACTCACAGCATAAGTACAGGAAGTGACTCAGAATAAGCTTTCTACAACAGCTTTTGTAATACAACGTACAATGTGATAAAACTCTATAGTCCTAATGAAGAGTCGATGTCGTCAGTTATCTCAGTCAAGGAGCTCCTGTTCTTTCCTCAGCATCACACCGTGCTCCAGACAAGGACAAGATACCAGATGGCGTCAGCAACAGTGTTTTGTTTTACTACTAATTGGACGAAAAAGTGTGTATCATAATTTCTCTGACAACAGTCTATATAAATGCCGAGATGTAGTAAAGAGTCAACATACAGTTGGTGCAAAGTGTGGTCTAGATAGTGATGTAGATCAGTAATATCACATGCATTTATACAATCACGCTCATATTTATGGATTCACTGCTTATTCTTTGTTACTTCTGGCTGCTTTTCTTTTCCCTCTACATGCAAACACACACACCTGCAACTCAGCACATTGTCTTCATTCATCAGGTGTTTAGTTTCTGTTGCTATTCCTCTTCTTGTTGTTGTCTCAGTTAAAATGTGTAAATGTTAGTTTTTCATGCTCAGATTATCTAATCTAATTATTTTTTGGGATCTTTTCTTGTATGAATAAACTACACACTCAAGACAAACACAGAAGTGGTAAACAGCATGTAATGGGGACAACACCTTTATTAAATAGTGTGGCAAGAAACTCAACCAGACAAGCTGTGAAAATGAAGCTCCGCCCCTCACAAGACTCACCGGAGATAAAACAGGGAAGCAGGCACACACACACAACCACTACTTCTACTGAGAGAGAACAGCTACAGGAAGGAGTTCTGGGACTTCAACCAGCTGCTGAAACCACAGTGAAAGTAACTTTCGGGAAACGTTGAAGTGGCTGAGCTGTCAGCCTGCTGTGTTTGAGCCTGCTGTGTTTCCGTCTTCACTCAGAGACTAAATGGCTTCCAGATCAGAGGAGGATCTCTGCTGTCCAGTCTGTCAAGACATCTTTAGAGATCCTGTTGTTCTGTTGTGTAGCCACAGCTTCTGTAAAGACTGTCTGCAGGGCTGGTGGAGAGAGAAACAGACACAGGAGTGTCCGGTTTGTAGGAAAAGATCCTCGTCTAAACCACATCTTAGCCTGGTGTTGAAGAACCTGTGTGAGGCCGTCAGACAGGAGAGAGATCAGAGATCTTCAGAGGCTCTCTGCAGTCTGCACTCTGAGAAACTCAAACTCTTCTGTCTGGATCATCAGCAGCCGGTGTGTCTCGTCTGCAGAGATTCAGAAAAACACATCAACCACAGATTCAGACCCATCGATGAAGCTGCACGACAACACAAGAAGAACCTTCAGGAAACTCTGGAGCCCTTAAAGGAGAAGATAAAGGCTTTTGAACGAGTAAAAGAGGAGTGTGATAAAACAGCAAAAGTCATAAATGTCCAGTCACGACGCACAGAGACGGAGATTAAGGATCAGTTTACGACGCTTCACCAGTTTCTAGAAAATGAAGAGGAGGCCAGGATAGCTGCACTGAGGGAGGAAGAGGAGCAGAAAAGTCAGAGGATGAAGGAGAAGATGGAGGCTCTGAGCAGAGAGATAGCAGCTCTTTCAGACACAGTCCGAGCCACAGAGGAGCAGCTGAGAGCTGAAGACGTCTCATTCCTGATCAACTACAAGGCTGCAGTGGGAAGAGTCCAGCAGCGCCCCCTGCTGGATGATCCACAGCTGCTCTCAGGAGCTCTGATAGACGAGGCCAAACACCTGGGCAACCTGAGCTTCAACATCTGGAACAAGATGAAGGACGAGGTCTCCTACAAGCCTGTGATCCTGGACCCAAATACTGCTTATGCAGACTTCATCCTGTCTGATGAACTGACCAGTGTGAGAAAACTAAAGAGACGGGGAGGGCAACTGCAACTTCCTAGCAATCCTGAGAGGTTGGATTGTGACTACAAAGGTAATTATTATTCTACACAGAAGGGAAGGAATGTGATTGACCTAAGTGTTTAAGTCTGCCCTTTGTACCATGCCTTCAGCTGGGTGCTTTTATACATACACGTAAACTAACCTGGAATGGACTGATTGGCACTATTTGACTCCCTTACTGGCTATATTAGCCATCTGCCCATTTTGCTAGCTTGCCTATATGGCCAATTCTCCACGCTGTCTTTTTGTCTGTATGGACAGTTTTCAACTTTAACGTAAACTTTTCATCAAGTCTTTACTAGTGTTTATGTATATTTAAGAAATGATTATTCTATTTTATATATATTGTTTCCTTTTGTACATGCATAGATATAGAATTTGCACTGACACTACCTTGCACTATGATACCATTGCACCTTTCTGCATTTTTTCCAAACCGCCCCTTTTAAACATGCTACAACCAAACTTTACCGTAAGGGCACACTGTTTGTATTGTATTTTTGTAGTATGTGTGCCTAGATGTCATATGTCTGTGTGCATATGTGTATATATTTTGTGTAAAAGCTATTGGACACCTTAATAAAGTATCTCTATCTCTATCTATAGGTGTCCTGGGCTCTGAGGGCTTTGACTCAGGGACTCACAGCTGGGATGTCAAGGTCGGAAACAGTACATTCTGGGAACTGGGTGTGTTAGCAGAGTCTGTCCAGAGGAAGGGAGACATTCAGTCTGGAATATGGAGCATAGTGTTCAAAGAAGGTGAATACTCAGCATGGTCACCACCAGATCCAGAAACCGATCTCGAGCCGGACACGCCGCCCCGGAGGATCCGAGTGACTCTGGACTGGGACGGAGGAAAGCTGTCGTTCTATGATCTTTGTACTAACACATACATACACACCTTCACACACACTTTCACTGAGAAGCTGTTTCCATTGATTGACACTGAGGAGAACATGTTTGTTTTACCACTGAAGGTCTGTGTGACTGTAGAACAGATTAATGATTATGATGATCATGGTGGTTATGAGGATTATGATGGTAATGAAGATGGTGATGATGATATTGATTATCGTTTAATTATGGGTTAAAAAAAGAAAGGGGAGAGAGAAGGGGAATGACATGCAACAAAGGGCCGCAGGTCGTAGTCAAACCTGCAGCTGCTGCATCGAGGAGTAAACCTCTATACATGGGCGTCTGCTCCACCAGGTGAGCTAACCAGGGGCCCAGACATCAGAAATACAGAATAACAATTGGCCCGATTTTTATATAACTTGGTGGAAGAGTGTAGCATGGACTGAGAAAAACCCATTACATTTTGATCTGAATCACCGGGCGGATACACAAATTATTTGTGCATTAACATTGCAAGCTACAGTGTTTTTGTTGCATTCAAGTGGTGTAGGAATTATTGGAAAAACTAGTTCCTGACTGGGACTAAACTTATAAAGAAATTCTTAGTGTCGATTGTTGCTAAGTTATTCATCTTAGCAACAAGATATGTGGAGTTCCCCAAGGCTCAAGCCTCGGCCCGCTTATTTTACATTTACATGCTTCCATTAGGCCAAATTATACAAACCAACATCAACTATGCAGACGACAAATTTGGCTTTTTAAGGAGGTGAGCTCTCTTTTCTAGTTTACGGTTGTTTTTGTTAATGTCAAAGTTTATTCTTTTGAACAGACCTATCAGTACTTTCATTGAGTTTAGAAAATATGCTTGCTCTTGGGGGAATTATTGGAATTGTTGGGTCTTTGTAAATTATAGTGTGGTCTAGACTTATTCAATCTGTAAAGTGAGAGATAACTTCTGTTATGATTTCATACTATTGCAATACAATTGAATTGAAAATAAAGATATATTCAGTTGTACAGTTATATTCTCTTGGTTTTTATTTTCTTAATCTCTTGGCAGTTTAATGACCTGTTGTGTTGTAATTTGTCTCAATATTTTTATGTTTAATGTAACTTAAAACATAGCATTTTAAATGGCCTTGTTGTTGAAATGTGCCTGGCCATGTTCCAAATTTTGGGTTTATTTAGTAACATGTCTCAGATATCTATTACCAATGTAATGTAATCAGAATTAATAACTCCTGTTTCTGAATTATAATACCTGTCAATGAAGCTGTGAGCTGTGATTGGTTTACCATTACATCCTTGATTATTCCTATAACCTAGCCTGACGTTGTCATACTCTGATTCTAGTCAGAATATGAGTCTGATGTAGCTCCATTGGGCTGTGCTTATGGTATGATAACATATAATTAAATGTCGATTGATCTAGCATTATAGTTTTAAAAATATAAATAGCAAAATACAAAAAAGCAACCCAGCTTCCCTGGCCGAAATATACCGAAATAATAACATTACAAGAAATACATATAAACCATGATAAACTCTTGTGAATAAATGCTGCTTAAAACAGCTGTTATTGGGCTAAAAATACCAATGTTAAAACTGTCACAGATTTCGAGTTAAGGGGGGTCGTGTTTTTTCTTTCGTCTATATCCAACGGTGAGGGATTAACATGAATGTCTATCTGACGGACCCCCCCCCAATCGAAAATAACGCAACAGGTACCCTTCTTTCGTTTAACCTTTACGCCAGGGGTCATTGGCCATGGGTCAGACATTTGATGAGTAGGGAGTGTGTTGTTCTACTAACTACTCTCCCCCAAAACCAGTTTTGCCATTAGCATTTGCACTTGCCAAGTGGCCATAGGAGGTCGGAGGGGTAATAGAGTTCAGACAAAGTTGTCTGAATGCCAGTGTAGACCTTTTGTGGTGATAACACAAACATTTCACAAGAATGTCAACACGTGTGATTAGATGGCTGTGTGAACACAAAAGACCTTTTGTTATTATAACACTATACATTATAACATTCTAACCTGAGAATTCAGAGGTGCGCCTTATCTTGGGAGACATCATAAAGACAACGTACAGTTTCACAATCAATACAATACAGGAATATAGAATACAATAGGCTACATACAATACAGATTAAGTAGGAATTACAAAGCCGGTGCAAAGTGAAGTGCAAGTAAGATGAAGGAAATGCGAAAGTGATATGGTTATGAGACAATGTACATGAATAGACAGTATGTAGCACTGCTGAGATGTAGTGTAGAGCCAGACAAAACAAGAACAGTTAGTGCAAATTATGATCTAGTTAGTGGTGTTGATCAGACGCAATATATATGAATAGACAGTCTATATAAATGCCGAAATGTAGTGAAGAGTCAATATACAGTTGTTGCAAAGTGTGGTCTAGATAGTGATGTCAGTAATATCACATGCATTTATACAATCACGCTCATATTTATGGATTCACAGCTTATTCTTTGTTACTTCTGGCTGCTTTTGTTTTCCCTCTACATGCAAACACACACATCTGCAACTCAGCACACTGTCTTCATTCCTCACGGTGTTAAGTTTCTGTTGCTATTCCTGTTGTTGATCTCAGTGAAATTGTGTAAATGTTAGTTTACATGCTCAATCTAATTATTTTTTTTTATCTTTTCTTGTATGAACGAACTACACACTCAAGACAACACAGAAGTAGTAAACAGTATGTAATGGGGACAACACCTTTATTAAATACTGTGGAATGAAACTCAACTGGAAAAACTGTGAAAATGAAGCTCTGCCCCTCACATGACTCACCACAGCTAAAACAGGAAGCAGGCACACACACACTCACACACACACACACACACACACACACACACACACACACACACACACACACACACTCTGAGAGATGAATAGTTTCAGCTTCAGATAGAAACCACTACTCCTGCTGAGAGAGAACATATAGCCTACTGTATACAGGAAAGAGTTCTGGGAATACAGGAATACTACACTTCAACCAGCTGCTGAAACCACAAACTGAACGTGAGTTTTATAAGAACAAAGACTCAAAGTGAAAGTAACTTTTGGGGAAAAGTTGAAGTGGCTGAGCTGTCTGTCTGCTGTGTTTCCAACTTCACTCGGAGACCAAATGGCTTCCAGATCAGAGGAGGATCTCTGCTGTCCGGTCTGTCAAGACGTCTTCAGAGATCCTGTTGTTCTGGTGTGTAGCCACAGCTTCTGTAAGGACTGTCTGGAGAGCTGCTGGAGAGAGAAACCAGTGAAAAAGTGTCCAGTTTGTAGGAAAAGATCCTCGTCTAACCCACATGTTAGCCTGGTGTTGAAGAACCTGTGTGAGGCCTTCATACAGGAGAGAGATCAGAGATCTTCAGAGGCTCTCTGCAGTCTGCACTCTGAGAAACTCAAACTCTTCTGTCTGGACCATCAGCAGCCGGTGTGTGTCGTCTGCAGAGATTCAGAAACACACATCAACCACAGATTCAGACCCATCGATGAAGCTGCACGACAACATAAGAAGGACCTTCAGGAAACTCTGGAGCCCTTAAAGGAGAAGTTAAAGGGTTTTGAACAAGTTAAAGTGAACTGTGATCAAACAGCAGAACACATAAAGGTCCAGGCCCGACACACAGAGACACAGATTAGGAACCAATTTAAGAAGTTTCACCAGTTTCTAGAAGAGGAAGAGGTGGACAGGTTGGCTGATCTGTGGGAGGAAGAGGAGCAGAAGAGTCAGAGGATGAAGGAGAAGATGGAGGCTCTGAGCAGAGAGATTGGAGCTCTTTCAGACACAGTCCGAGCCACAGAGGAGCAGCTGAGAGCTGAAGACGTCTCATTCCTGATCAACTACAAGGCTGCAGTGGAAAGAGTCCAGCAGCGCCCCCTGCTGGATGATCCACAGCTGCTCTCAGGAGCTCTGATAGACGAGGCCAAACACCTGGGAAACCTGAGCTTCAACATCTGGAACAAGATGAAGGACGAGGTCTCCTACACTCCTGTGATTCTGGACCCAAACACTGCTGATCCAGGACTCGTCCTGTCTGAAGATCTGACCAGTGTGAGACGAAGAGAGAGACAGCAGCTTCCTAATAATCCAGAGAGGTTTGATTATTACTACCTCTCTGTCCTGGGCTCTGAGGGCTTTAACTCAGGGACTCACAGCTGGGATGTCGAGGTTGGAGACAATGCACTCTGGGAACTGGGTGTGTTAGCAGAGTCTGTCCAGAGGAGGGAAGACATTCAGTCTGGAATATGGAGCATAGTGTTCGATGAAGGTAAATACTCAGCACATTCCCCACCAGATCCAGACACTGTTCTCGTAGTGCAGAAGAAGCCCCGGTGGGTCCGAGTGACTCTGGACTGGAACAGAGGAAAGCTGTCGTTCTATGATCTTGATACTAACACACTCATACACACCTTCACACACACTTTCACTGAGAGGCTGTTTCCATTGATTGACACTAGGGGGGAAGTGAAGGTTTTACCACTGAAGGTCTGTGTGACTGTAGAACAGAAATAGATGATGATGATGATGATGATGATGATGATGATGATGATGATGAACATCCATCAGTTCACGTGTTTAATTCTGGGATAAAAAAACACTTTTTTATATTTAGAGTCAAATATTTTATTAACAGCAAATAGTATAAACTGTCAAAAATCAGCCAAGGAAGGTCATGTTTTCGATTGTTTGTTTGTCTGTCATCAGAATTACAGAATAACAATTGGTCCGATTTTTATATAACTTGGTGAAAGAGTGTAGCATGGGCTGATAAAAAAACCCTTACATTTTTATCTGAATAACGGGGCGGATACACAAATGATTTGTTCTTTAACATTGCGAGCTACAGCGTTTGTATTGCATTCAAGTGGTGTAGGAATTATTGGAAAAATTAGTTCCTGACTGGGAAAAATGACTCTGTATTAACATTATGAGATAAAGCATTCCTTGGGGAAGGTCCGCGCTCTCCGAGTGCTCTTCTAGCTAAACCTATTAAGAAGTACTTTGTGTCGATTGTTAGCAACATGATGTGTGGAGATCCCCAAGGCTCAATCCTCGGCCCTCTTATTTTATATTTACATGCTTCCATTGCTCTTGGGGGAATTATTGGAATTGTTGGGTCTTTGTAAATTATAGAGTGTGGTCTAAACCTACTCTATCTGTAAAGTGAGACATGACTCCTGTTAAGATTTTATACTATTAATACAATTGAATTGATAATAAAGATATATTCAGTTGAACAGTTATATTCGCTTGGTTTTTATTTTCTTAATCTCTTGGCCCTTTGATGACCTGTTGTGTGTTGTGTTGTACTTTGTCTCAATACCTTTAATGTAACATAAAACATAGCATTTTAAATGGCCTTGTTGTTGAAATGTGCCTGGCCATGTTCCAGATTTTGGGTTTATTTAGTAACATGTTTCAGATATCTATTACCAATGTAACATAATCAGAATTAATAACTCCTGTTTCTGAATTACAATACCTGTCAATGAAGCTGTGAGCTGTGATTGGTTTATGGAAAGATCATTGATTATACCTTTAACCTAGCCTGACGTGGTCATACTCAGGTTCTAGTCAGAATATGAGTCTGATACTGCTCCATTGGGCTGTGATTATGGGGCGTGTTTTAACCAAACCAGGATAGAAAATGCCTCTGCCCTCAATTGAACAGACCTACAACCAATGAGAGCAACGGAGACAGACATCAAAGAAGCTTCAAGTCAAATGCAGGCTTTACCTTACTGTTGATCATCCGTCCATCATCGTATAAAGCCCGCCCTGACAATTTTGTGGTCCAAACAGCTCTGGTTCGAGCATAGTTGCTCCACAATGGATCAAGTCCAGACCGAACTTCCCGACCTCAAATGTTGTGGGTGGGGCTAAGTTTGGCTGGCATCCAGGCTACCTTTAACCCCCTGCAGCGGCATTTTTATATCTAAAAAATAGCTGGGGCATAATTTCAAAAGTTGGGCTACATACCAATTAAACTACTCTGTATCTCACTCTCTTAACATGTCAACAAACCGCATGGCTCCACAAAACAGACAGCGTTGTAACGTGAACATGATGTGTTAGAATGTGTAAGAATTGTTTTGGTGCTTGAAATGAGTTTTAAGTCTTTAAAGGTGCTCTAAGCGATGTCACGCTTTTTTTAGGCTACAACATTGTTTTTCACATACAGCAAACATCTCCTCACTATCCGCTAGCGTTTCAGCCAATAACAGACAAGAAGGATTTGGGGGTTGGGGTTGGGGGGGTTTAGTGCGCGGAAGCATGGAAGGGAGGAAGAGGGGATGGGATGAGGAGGAGGGAGGGGCAAGCTAGTTTTGTTTGAAAATACTTCCAACGTCAACAAGAAGTAATGTCACCCAACATCGCTTAGAGCACCTTTAAGTCTTTAGGTTCATAAAGTAGTGTGAATATGTGATAAAATAAGTAAATAAATAATAAGTAAATAAATAAATGTCAGAAATGAAATTTTGTAATATCACTTTTTGAGTAGGAGTGTTGTGAAACATCGTTTGGATGCATCATTTGTCCTCAGAGCGTTAAAGTGATCCTGATTTATTGATTTAAAAATGTTAAAGAGATGTTATCATGAATTGTCTGTAATTCCTTGTGTTTCTGTGCTGCTAAGAATCACATTAAAGCTTTTAAATACTAAACTAAAAGAGTCTTATTAAAGTTAAATTCAGTTAGTATCAATTCTGAAAATAATTTAGTGCAGAAGAAAAAGACAGTCGTAGTTAAGTAGATACATGATTTGACAGAGCTGGAAAGTAACTTTACTTAAGTGTACTTAGTAAAATTTTTGAGGTACTTGTTGCCTACTTTACTTAAACCTACATTGTGTACTTTTTTTAGTTCTTTCACAAATATGTGCTCATTCATCTGTAATTACTTCCACCAACTAATTAAAGTATTCTTGTAAACTGTTGTCAAATTTGACCTATTTTTTAAAAAGTCAGAAATTTGGGTTTCTTTCAACTGTGTGTGTGTCTGTGTGTGTGTGTGTGTGTGTGTGTGTGTGTGTGTGGTAGAGTCTCACTCTAGAGTGAGAGTAACTAATTATCTTCCCTTTGGGTCAACTTCTGTTGTTTTAATAATGTGTTATAAATAAACATAACTTGACTAATGGATAACCAAATCTCTGAGATATTTAATCTAATCTGCCCTAATCATGGAGGTGTTGATGGAGAGAGAAAGCTGAAGTAACAACAATTTTGTCAGTTCTTGAATGTAACTAAGTACATTTACTTAAGTAGTGTACTTAGTAGTGCAGTTTTTTCATTTTTTGCAGCTATAATAATAAATTATATATAGGAAGTTACTTGTTACTAGTAAAGAAGATACTTTATTACATTTTCATGCACGACTTTTACTTGTAACATAGTATTTCTACTCTGTAATATTACTAGTTTTACAACTAGTACCGTATTTTCCGGACTATAAGTCGCACTTTTTTCTTACTTTGGCTGGTCCTGCGACTTAGTCAGGTGCGACTTATATATCAAAATATATATAATTTAACATGTTTTTAGATGTTAATTCATTCTGAAAAAATTACCGTCTACACCTGCGAGAGGGCGCTCTAGGCTTCTCGACTGAGAAAGAAAAGAAAATCCTACTCTGCAGATTACAAACTGCAGGTAGTAAAATATGCAGCCGAAAACGGTAATCGAGCAGCAGAGAGAAAGTTTGGAGTGAGAGAGAAACTTGTGAGGGAGACTGGCGAAAAGGTGGCTTACTGCAATGAAGAAAACAAAGAAAGCAAGATGGCCAGAGGTGGAGGAAGGAGTCCACAGATGGGTGAACAACGTGCTGCCGGGAGAGGCTGGTCAGCGGTGCAGCTACGTCTCCACGCCCTGGTAGTTGTTCTGTGTGCTGTTGTATAGTAGAATAACTGTTAATGTGTTACGTTAACATACCGGACACCTATTCAGCCTGTCGTTCTGTGTGCTGTTGTGTAGTTGAATAACTTGCCTTTCCAGATTAAATGTCTTCTTCTTCTTGGTCTTGGATTTTGTGAAATAAATTTCTAAATGAATGCGACTTATAGTCCGGTGCAACTCATATATGTTTTTTTCCTCTTCACGACACATTTTTTGACTGATGCGACTTATAGTCCGGAAAATACGGTAATACAGCACAGCAGGCCCGGAGTGATGCATGCGAGTGGCGGAGACGCTGCGCGTGATGTCAGGCTCGTTGGAGATGAACTGCGTCTCGCCTGTAAAGTAGACGAGAGCAGGCGGCAGCAGCCGGGGGCGGGGGGGGGACAAAAGTTCGCTCTCAAGTCGGACAGTTTTCCAGCCGATTCCAGCAGCCTTCAGGCTCAACAGGAAGTGACATAAACACAGTTGTCCGATTCCGATTTAATAAAATGTTATCAGACCCATATATCAGCTCCTACACAGTCTCCAGTTGATTTTATTATGACAGAGTAGCTGTCAGAATGCTCTACATGTGATCTGTTGCTGATTTTAATTACCAACAGACTGTAAATGATCTGTAATCTGAACAGATTTAGTCTCTCTGACTTCTGAACGTCACTATCAGCCTCACTACATGTGTTCTGTACAGAATAAGCTTTTAAATCAGACCAATCACAGTTAAAATCCCTCCGATTCAAAATCAATAAAAAGTTTATATAAAACGTCATCATGTTGAGTCGATTCTGAACCAATCAGCTGTTCGATCAGCTGAGAGGCCGGCGTTTCCCAGCATGCACTGGGTCTTGCAGTTGGTTAAAAGCAACTACGAACTACATCTCGAACGAGCCTTATGGCATAGCTCTCTCCACACCCAACTAGGCTAATAAAGTCATGATTAAAAGAACAAATGCTCGATCAAGGGCCTGGCCCGAGGATAGTGGTGGGAAATATTGGCCCGGTTCAGGCTCGGGCAGAGAATCTAAACTCTAATGAAAATCATAAAAACGTTTAAAAAAAAAAAAGCATAAAACCAGCACCGTAAAGAAATTGTTTTCCCAGTTGGGTGTGAAACAAATAATCACATTACACTGACACACATCAGTGAACTTTTCAGTTGTTTACATACATACATCTAAAGCAGGGGTGTCAAACTCAACTTCCCAGAGGGCCACGCTAGAAAATGAGAATCACATCAAGGGCCCGGACATAGTTTATTACTTTTATGTCATGAGAAGAGTCAAATATCTTTGACTTAATTATTGCACGTCTCACTTTACCGTCTTCTCACTTACAGTGTGGTCGGCCACACAAGTCGCAGAAAATGCCAAAAACGTTTGGAAAAAGCGTCAAAACAACGTTGTGAAAAGTGACAAAAAGTAGGTGGGACAAAATGTAAATAGGGGCCAGTTTAAAATTAGCAAGGGGTCGAATTTTTGGCCCGTTGGGCCTCGAGTTTGACACATGTGATCTAAAGCAGGGGTCTTCAACGTTTTTTAAACCAAGGAGCCCTTAACTGAAAGAGAGTTGGAGCAAGGACCCCCTACTACACAACTAAGTTGCATATTAAACTCGGCCTACAATCACATGTAGGGCAGCCTAAATACTTTATACATACCTTTTTAGTGCATAGAACACTTAGCTATTCAAAGGATTGTCTGCATTATTTTATAAATCATCTTTTAATGTTACATATACATGTGGCACAGTGAATCATTAGGATGAATTGTATATGTGGATGGCCTTAGTGACTACCTTACCTATAGGCCAGAAAGCCTCTTATCAGTGGGGATTTGTATTTGCTAATAATATGTTGGAAAACATTTACAATAATTTGGAGGACCCCCTAGGGGTCCCAGACCGCATGTTGAAGATCTCTGATCTAAAGTATGACTCTGACATGACTTTTAGCACATGTACGTAATTATTTATTCAACAACAACTTTATCAAACACACGATTCCATCACAGCAGCGACTACTGTTTCTTCTTCACTACGTGACCACAGTCATATTTCCCTCGGACCACTTTGAGTTTGACCCCGGGCAGATCCTGCGTCCTGCCCCCCTCCACCAGCACCACGTTGTGCTCCTGCAGGTTGTGTCCCTCCCCAGGAATGAACACCACGGCCTCCTTCCCGTTAGACAGACGCACGCGAGCGCACTTCCTGTTGGCAGAGTTGGGCTTCTTGGGCTTCCGGATCATGGTCTTCAGGACCACCGCCTTCAGCTGGGGG
This sequence comes from Perca flavescens, assembly GCF_004354835.1. NCBI lineage: Eukaryota > Metazoa > Chordata > Actinopteri > Perciformes > Percidae > Perca > Perca flavescens. The sequence continues at coordinate 4,094,471 of NC_041336.1, read as the reverse complement.
CGTCCGAATGTGGCGCCCACAGATTTCGGAGGCGGTTTGGGTTTCCCCTGGCGGTGCATCTGGTTGAGGGTGGCCATCGTCCTGGACAGGATGGGACCCGTCCAGCCAGAGGCATGCTGGGACGCTGCACAGAGGGAAGAGGAGGGTTACACGTACAGTACAGGCCAAAAGTTAGGACACACCTTCTCATTCAATGTGTTTACATTTTATCTTCATGACTATTTCATGACATGAGATTCTCACTGAAGGCATCAAAACTATGAATGAACACATATGGAATTATGTACTTAACAAAAAAGTGTGAAATAACTGAAAACATGTCTTATATTTTAGATTCTTCAAAGTAGCCACCCTTTGCTTTTTTAATAAATAAGGAAATAATTCCACTAATGAACCCTGACAAAGCACACCTGTGAAGGTAAAACCATTTCAGGTGACTACCTCATGAAGCTCATTGAGAGAACACCAAGGGTTTGCAGAGTTATCAAAAAAAGCAAAGGGTGGCTACTTTGAAGAATCTAAAATATAAGACATGTTTTCAGTTATTTCACACCTTTTTGTTAATTACATAATTCCATATGTGTTCATTCATAGTTTTGATGCCTTCAGTGAAAATCTACAATGTAAATAGTCATGAAAATAAAAAGGAAACACATTGAATGAGAAGGTGTGTCCAAACTTTTGGCCTGTACTGTATGTAAGAGCACCTTAATAAAAAAAGGTAGCCTAATTCTTAGCTGTAAAGGCCATGACACATCAGAATCTGGAGCTGCTCCCTCTTAGTGGATTAGTCGACTAATCGGTTGCTTTGGTCTTAGTCAACTTAGATTTCTTTAGTCCATTAGTCATGTTTGATGCTTTTCTTCATGCTGAATGACTTATTTCCAAAAAACGTACGAGCACATCTCTGGTAAACACAAGAATTAAGGTTTAAAATTTTACCTAAGAGATATCACCGTGAAACCTACTTTGATTACTTTCATTAAGGCAGTTATTTGTTGTATTACACATAGTGATGCACCGATGTGAAAATTGTGGCCGATACCGATAACCGATATTAATATTGCTGTTATGGCCGATACAGATATTTACCGATGTCGATATCTCTGTATAGAAAACAAATAAAGAACTATTTTCCAAAAAGCATTTATTTTCCGAAATGACTGATATTGGGCACATTTACCCGTGTGCAAAATATGACTATCATCAGATTTTCAGAAGAAAAAAATTAATATTTATATAATTTGACATTGAACCGATACTAATGTGTTAAAAAAATTTGGTTTATTGGCCAGGTTTGCGTAAACAAACAAGGAATTTGACTCCAGTTAATCTTTGCTCTTAAAGTACAACACTCACTTAACATAAAGAATAAAAACAGACAGGACAGTAAGAAATACTGTTAAGTATACAGTATAACAATACAATAGAATTTACAAAAAATGAGGGAAGAGGAGGCTAGGGCTGCTCAATTATGGAAAAAAATATAAGCACAATTATTTCGGTCAATATTGAAATCACGATAATTTAACACGATTACTCACTGACTTCTGGCAACATGTTGCAATTATTGAACTTAAAAAAAACAGTGGACAAAGGTAAATAAATCAACAGTAAAAAAACAACAACACATAACTAATACTAATGCATATACACATAATAATACTGCACGTTGCTATAATATTAAAACGCCACTGATGATGATGCACCTTACTGTTGATAGCCCATTGGCGCTAATGACATTGCACTTTGCTATTCTTGTATGTATGATGTGCAGATATTTGGGATTGTGTATTGGGGTTGTGTGGGGAGGAGGGAGGGGTTGGTGGTCTTGTTGTTGTCTGTTGTTTATGGTCTGTTGTCTGTTTTTTTTTTTTATTCAGAACACGAGAGAAAATAAGAGTTTACTTGCAAAACGTAATGAGATAAATAATTGTTTTTCTCGATTATTCTGTTTTTGTGATCGTTGGGAGCCGAAATCATAATCACGTAGGTTACACGTATGTTAAGAGCACCTTAATAAAAAGGTAATTCTCGGCTGTAAAGACCCGGACACATCAAACTCAGAATCAGATTTATTGGCCAGGTAAACAAACAAGGAATTTGACTCCAGTTAATCTTTGCTCTTAAAGTACAACACTCACTTAACATATAAAGAATAAAAACAGAAAGGACAGTAAGAAATATGAAAAAAAATACTGTTAAGTATACAGTATAACAATACACTAGAATTTACAAAAAATATACAATAACAATTGAAGAGAGGGAAGGAATAGTACAATATGAGTATAGTCTGAGATTTAAGATTTAAATATAAACTAGTGCAGTGCCTGTTTGGAACAGGCGATTGCTTGCTCTGTGGTATTCCAGCTTGTAGAATTCATCAAAACCAAATTGTACCCCCAAAATGACTTACAGAAGGACCCCAAACCACTTCATATGCAACTCCACTGTATAGCCTACTACTGAGTTACAGTGTAGGCTACTTCTACATCAGAGGAAGACGTTGTACTACTGTATTTACCTGACGGAGAACGCTGCAGATTCAGAATGTAATCACAAAATATCAGTTCAGTGCTTTCACACCTATAGTTCGGTGGATTTTGGTGCGATTCGGGGTGAAGTTGTAACATTGTGGCATTTTTCATTTGGTTCTGTTTGCGTTCATGCTAGGGCTGTCAACGAATATTCTAAATTCGAAAATATATTCGAATAGTTTTTAAAAAACGAATTTCGAATGTGAAAATTAATATTCGAATTTAAAAAAAAAAAAAAAAAAACGCTTGCGGTAGCAGAGGCTGTCTGCTTTGCTAGCGCGCCTGAAAGCCGTTACATACCGGACGCGGCCCAGCTGACGCGTACACATGTGACATCATGAGATCACCGCGACTATTTATACCTGCGCTGGTGGTCGCGACTAGCCTAGAAATCTAGACTCCCCCTAGTGGCAGCAAATTTATTTGGCAGCCAGAGGGGGAGGGGGGTGGGGGGGTCTAGGCACTCTCCGTTGACTTTCAAGCTGCAAAAACCCAATTTTGGTCAGGCCAATCACATCGTGTATAGAGTCGGTGGGCGGGGCTTATGGCTGCTGCTGCTGGGAACAGCGGACCTCTGGAAGACTTGGAGTTCAGCTTTTCTTTGATAAAACAACAAAGAACGGCACAGAAGTCATCCTTAAAAAAGGAAGATGTGTTCGGATTTTTGCCGACCGGATACGGCAAAAGTTGAATCCATCAACTAGCTCCGCTACCTTCTTCGTTGCTCTGCCTGGTTGTAGCGCTGTCCTGTTACGTGCAGAGGGAATTTGAAAGACAACCGTTTATCCCGCCACTCGGATCGAGCTCCGTCAATGGTGAGTTCACAGACCTCAACATCTGGATGTGGGTCTGGCTTGTCAGGCTAGGTCGCGACACTAGCTGCAGTCTTCTCCTGAACAGAGGTGGCGCTAATGAGCAAAGGCTACCGACGCTGCCCTTTCTACGGACTAGAAGAAGAAGACAAAGGTAAACAACGGCAGAACTGGCAGCAGCGTTGACCTCAATGCTTTGATTTGATTCACTGATCTACTTCGTCGGATCGAGCCTTTCATTCACCATAACAGAGCTCATCTTAACCCGGTGAGTCTACAGGAGAGACCTGCAGTCACTCGGAGTGGGCAGCAGCGCCGGCCGGAGTGGGCAGCAGCGCCGGCCGGAGTGGGCAGCAGCGCCGGCCGGAGTGGGCAGCAGCCGCGATCATGGGGAGAAATTCTCAGCGGTGAAACGCAAACGGGGGCTGGAGTATAGCTAACCTAGCTAGGTGGAAAGCTAACGCTAGCCAGCCACCTGTTCCATCCATCCTGGTTGCAAGTGTCTGCTCATTAGACAACAAACTGGAGCACATCCAACTTAAACCAAACTCCCATCGCGACTTCAGAGACTACTGTGTTGTTCTTGTTGTGGAAACATGTCGCCGGGTAAGAGAGGAGATTTTGTTAACACGGACTTGTGCAGAAATTAGCTGCTTGTATCCAACTAAATGCTAACTGCTGGGGAAGTTTGTGACTAGTAAATGCCCACCGTTCTACATTTCACGCAAATTTACAACCGTGTTTATAATCGGCTACATGTAGCTATTGCACACGCACGTAAAGTTAAGCTAATGCATACTAGCATTAGCGCTTGGTTGACTGTAAACACCTGTTTCGTATTTCGTTTTTATATATTTTAAATGTGTAACCATTACAGCCACGGTGAAATGTTGTTTGTATATGGTTGAAATGACAATAAAACACATTTGGGTTGAGTTGAATGCTGCCTCACTGTCGGTCTGTAGGTGGGCGTGGCTCGGGAGTAGAGTCTAAGCAACGAAGCAAGTGCATTCTGGGATTTGGTGTCTTTCATCCAGATGAGCAAAACACACATTTCCTGGATTATCTCGGCCTAGAAGGCACCAATTTCTATAATTTTGAGGGTTAGGCCTAACCCTAAAGTACTTGGCAGTTACTGTACTTCCAGTTCAGACTGCAAAAGCCAGTGTCTGTTCAGTCCAGTTTGTTCTGGCTCTATTTTCACATTTTACCTCTTTCAATACTTTTGGCTTTGGCCATTTAAGGCCTACTACTGTACTTTAAAGTTTTGAACTGTTGAACAATGTTCACAGAATACAGTGACTTGGTCTCAAGTGAGTCAGATGTTTATTGTGAATACTCAGGGTTGGCTTATTCATAGTGTGAATTCAGGACACACTTGTATCCTTTTAAAAATGTATTTTTATATAAATATTTATTTTTTCTTCTGAAAATCTGATGACAGTCATATTTTGCACACAGGTAAAGGTGCCCAATATCAGTTATTTAAAAAAAACATTAAAATTAAAAAATGAAATAGTTCCTTATTTGATTATCATAAAAAATGTGTTATATACAGAGATATCGACATCGGTAATATAAAATATAAAATATTGTTAGGGTTGGGCATCGTTTGGATATTAATATTTCTGATTCCAATTAAGATCCTTCCTTTCAATTCCGGTTCTTATCGATTCTCGATTCTTTGAGTGGTGGAGTTGAAACGTGTCACATGCTTATTTCACAAATAAGAGTAACGTTTTATTTTGATTCAAAAGGTGGGTTGCAGTTTGACGGGACTCAACGTAAAATAAAGCCACGATAGAGCGCCGCTTACTGGGCTCCACGGCTGCAACACAACCAGCGCCTGGCCGCTACGGAAACCAAAACTTGCGCATGTTAAATTGGGAAGTGATGATTGGATTTGAAAACTAGGGCTGTGCTCGATTGAAGAACTTCTTAGTCGACTAACACTCATTCAATCGTAGCGACTAATCGATCAGTTGATTTAATCGACAGATCTGTAAATCTGAGTTTCTCCACAAAGAGTCGCGCTGAAAGCACCACTTTAATTCTCGTGTTTACCAGAGATGTGCTCGTACGTTTCTTGGAAATAAGTCATTCAGCAGGAAAAAAAGCAACAAACGTGACTAATGGACTAAAGAAATCTAAGTTGACTAAGACCAAAGCAACCGATTAGTCGACTAATCAATTAAGAGAGAGCAGCCCTATTTGTAAACCAAATCCTCCAAACCATTACACCCGTGGTTGATTTATCGCAGTGGGAATCTAACCCAGATCTCCCACACCAAAGGGATGTGTCATATCCACTGCTCCATCACCACCCAATTCCAATAAAGAAACGATTCCGATGGCATCGTCTTTTTTGAACCGATTCCAAGCAGGAATCGGTTCTCGATGCCCAGCCCTAATTATGTGCGGTTAGAGAACACATGTTCCTCAGAAGAAGGTTTTGAGTTGACACAGCAGCCTCTCGTCTGCCTTCAGTTAGATCAGACCAGCATGCAACCCATCCTCCTCATGTCTGTAAACTCTGCACCTGAACACGACGACTCTTTGGAAGCACGCAGGTGTGTGAACTCACCTTGAAGCAGTGATATCAGCACCGGTCTCAGGCCCCATAATGACGACATTCCTGAAAAACACACCAGAGGAGACGATAAAGCTGCAGCTGTGTGACAATAACTTCATTATGTGACCTACTGTTACAAGTTTAACATGTTCAGAAAATAACTTCCCGTCAGCTGTGAGAGTTATCGTTGAGTTATCGCGAGACTCCAAATGTGAACAAGAAAAACAGACTAATTATGAAACCACTTAAACCGACATAGTGCAAAATCATCATAGAGACATATGGGACAGTTTTCAAAACGCCATTTAAAATGAAACGGGAAGAAAGCAGAAAACCTTCACATTTTAGACTGAAAACAGCATTTGTTTGCATGAAAAATGTCTTTACCGATGGATTATCAAAATGCAGATTATTTTCCTATCGATCAACTAATTGATTGCATTGCATTGCAGCTGTAATGTCTGAGGCCCCCAAAATACACACACACACACACATCAGCTGCTATAGTCCCCACTGCAAAACATTCTGTTGATTTTTGCACCAAACTGCAACATAACTAAACTGACAAAACTGTGTGTGTCCTCTGGGTCAATTCGGCTTGATAATCCACCCCCCAGCACAAACTTTCAAACTTTGATTGGTTCACATCGATTGGAGATTATAGTTCTAAATATATAAGAAATGTCGAATGACTTGAATTAAGATGCTCTGGTTGTAACACATGCATGCCGAAGTATAATGTAAACCCTCACGATTTCTATAATGTCTCAAGTCTATTTAATTACTCCTCTGTGACTTTTTGGTGAGCGAAAAACTCTTGAATGTCCGATTTTGTGAATGGAGTCTGGTCTCCCGTTCGTTCCACTAATAAGAACAGAACAAAACAGAAATCCTACTAACTTCAGCCTTTGTAAGCCTATATTTTGACTTGAATTCGGGTGTTGTGGGTGTAACAAATGCATGCCGACGTGAAAGGTAAGCCCTGCTGGTTTCCATCATGTCTCAAGTGTACTTAATTACTCCTCTGTGACTTTCTGGTGAGCGAGGAACTGTTAAATGTCCGAGTTTGTGAATGGAGTCTGGTGTCACCTTCGTTCCACTAATGAGAACTGAACCAAACAGTGAACCTGCAAACTGCAGCCTACATTGATATTATAAACCTACCGACAAGTTAAAAGAGATCTATCTACGTGCTGTACTTAGCTATAGACAACATGGCTAATAGCTAACGCTAACTGACAGAAGACAACACAGAGGTTATCTGACATTTTACAGCTTTTCTTACCGGCTCAGAGAATCCCGGACAAACTGCCGCCACCGTCAGATTATTAGAGAATATCCGGTTACAAAAAAACGGAATTTATATTGTTTGTAAATGAGGCTATTTATCGCATTTTGAGTAAAAAATAAAATCAACCAAGGACTTCAAATGCTAACGTGAGCAACATGTGTACCGGAAGTAATTCCGTCAACACAGAAGTGCTTCCGGATTTCCCCCACCAAAATAAGAGACGTGTATTCAACCCTTCTGTTGTCCTCGGGTCGCAAAATTACGAATCCCACTATGGCCACGCCATGACCCGCCCTACGAAGCAGCTCGATTGGTTGGGATTAGGCATTTCACCTCGAGTGGTTAAGGTTAGGGTTAGGGGATTGGTCAGGGGATAGGACCTGTACATGTAAGCATGGACGCCTGGCCAATAGTAGTGTGTGAACACTATTGAAGGGCGGGTCTTGGCGTGGCCATAGTGGGATTCGTAATATCGCCCTCGGGTCAAGTCTTATTATTATTATTATTATTATTATTATTATTATTATTATTATTATTATTATTATTATTATTATTATTATTATTATTATTTCCGGCACGCTAGACGCATCTATGGCGTATTGCTGCCCTCTTCTGGCCTCTACTCACTATCCACACCTCAAGTAGAAATAATAATAATTAGCTACATCTTATTATATAATCCAATATGTTGCAAATACTCCATCAGTTTCTTCCCTTTACTCCAACTATCCAAATTCAATAAAGTGTGTACAGTAAAAACAGTTTCTCCAGTTGCACCCAGTTCTCTAAACAATTTCTTCCTCGGCCGAGAGGACTTCCTGCACTGCACTACTACATGCTTCGCTGTTTCCTTGTCTCCACATTCACACTTTCCATCAGGATGTTTACCAATCAGAGCCAGCCCACTCCTCAGCCCACAATGCCCAAGCCTCAATCTGGATAAAACTACTGCATCTCTTCTCTTACATCTATAATCACATAAATCTTTCTCTACCATTCTTTGTACTGAATAATAAGTTCTCCCCTTCTTTTCACAATCCCATGAATTTTGCCGCATTTCTTTTACTGCCCTATTCATTATTCTAGTGTAGTCTGGTGACCCATACTGCACATTACTTTGAACTCTTTCCTCCTGCACTGCTTTCTTTGCCACCTCATCTGCCTCCTCATTACCTTCCACACCCATGTGCGCCGGAACCCACATAAACCCCACCTCATACCCTGCTTTATGAACTCTATACAACACCTGCATAATCTCCACAAGCACATCAGGCCTGGACTTAGTTTTGGTACCTTTTTAATTGTAATTAAGGATGCGGCTGAATCACTACATATGACAGCATGTTCCTGTTTGTTATCTTCAACCCACCTCAATGCCCATAAAACTGCCACCAACTCTGCAGTAAACACTGATAAGCGATCTGAAATCCTACATCCCTTTTATAACCTATTTCAGGTATGCTAATACCAAAAGCCACTTTACCGCTCTCAGGATCCTTCGATCCGTCAGTATAAATTTGTAGGTAGCCTCCCCATATGTGACCCTGCCTAGCTTTTATCTCCTCCACTACATCCTATGACATCTTTTTCTTTTGCTTGTTTTCAAAAAATATAAATCAACAATGGGATCTGGAATCAACCACAAAGGTACATCGGACCGACATACTGGTGGACATACATTTAAATTCCCAATACCAATCATCTGCCATAGATTTAAGTGTTTCTACAAAGTTTGTTTTAACCAATCTTGCTGCTCCCATAAACTCCCAATGCTGACTCGGTAGGTTTTTTATTGGTAATTTTCCAGTTTGTCCTTTTAATTTCATTAAATACTTCAACCCAAGTTTACGTCTTCTTATAGCCAATGGCATCTCCCCTGATTCTATTAATAACGCAGATATTGGCGTAGTACGAAACGCCCCACTACACACTCTAAGAGCTTTTGCTTGGACTATATGAAGTTTGGTTAATCACTGAAGGGGCTGCTGCCCCGTATACCATACAGCCATAATCAATAGTTGATCTTATCATTGCTTTATTTATCATCATCATAGTGTCACTATCAGCCCCCCACTCAGCCCCAGCCACCTTAAAACATTAATTATTTTCCCACACTTAGATGACACCATCTCAATATGCTTTTTCCATGTCAACCTTTCATCTAACCATATCCCCAAGAATTTAAAAAGTCGTACCACATATTTGTATCAAATGTGTTGGCATTTTCTTCTTATATCCAAATACCATGCATTTAGTTTTTTCTATTGATATTTTAAAACCCCAATCATTAGCCCATTCAGATACCTTCTCCAAAGCAATTTGAATTTGGTCAAATACATAGGACAAGTTCCTCCCTCGCTTTCAGATGGCCCCATCATCTGCAAACAATGAAAACCGAAATGCTTTTCACACTCTACTAAACATACCATTAATTAGTATATTAAAAAAGGACCGGGCTTATAACACTTCCTTGAGGGGTACCATTCTCTACCCCAGGCTCCTCTGATAATTCCCCTCCCACCCTCACCTGAATCGTCCTATCATTAAAAACATTCTTAATCCAATTAAACATTCTTCCTCTGATTCCCGCATCATAAAGTGCAATAAGCAACCCCTCCTTCCAAAGCATATCATAAAGCTTTTTCAATGTCCAGAAACACTGCAACAACGGCTTCTTTATTTGCGATGGCTTTTTTAATGTCTATATCTAAATCCAAAACAGCATCCATTGTTGACCGCCCCTGCCTAAATCCACTCTGATATTCCACAAAATATCCACTTTTCTCCAGTTTATCCACAAGTCTATCTGTAATCATGCGCTCCATAATTTCACATAAAACAGAGGTTAATGCAATTGGTCTATAAGAAGTTGGGTTATCTGTTTTTTTCCCCCTGGTTTTACAATAGGAATAATTACAGCATGTTTCCACTCTTTAGGAAGACAGCCACTCTCCCATACATTTTTAAATAACTGATATCCCAACCCATCGCTGCCAGGTGAGGTATCTTTACCCTGAGCAATAGCTTTTTGTAGTTCTTCTATTGAGAAAAAATACATTAATATCATCAGAATTATCACAATCATCCAGCAATTTAGCCATATTGGTTCTTGATATTTGACATCTCCTTCTCCTGTTTACTTCATCTACGTTTTTAGAGCTATGCACTTTTTGAAATTGCTTGACCAACATACTCGCTTTCCCTTTATTATTTACAGCTTCATCCCCATCACAGTGGAGGACAGGAATTTCTGTCTGCCGTAAGATACCTGTCCTTCTATGAACTAGGTGCCACATCTTTTGTAAGGGTGTATCCGGTCCTAATTTATTACAGAAAGTCTTCCAACTTTGCTTCTTTGCTTCTTTAATTGCACGTCTAGCCTTAGCTCTAAGCCTCTTATATTAAACAGCCCAATTCTCTAATAGATGTTTCCGTAAATTTTTATATGCCCTATTCCTATCTCGGACCGCCGAATTACATTCTTCAGTCCACCACAGTACCATTACTCCTCTTACTCATACTTTTTTCTTAGGGATACTCTTTACTGCTGCATCCCACAATACTTCGCTAAGAGACCTATTCCACTCATCTACTCCTTTTTCACTATCTATCAGTGATAATCCCACATTCACTTGATTCTCAAACTTGATCCAGTTAGCTCTTTTATAATTAAGCCACAGGGAGCTAAGAACTGGCTCCCCAAGCAGACACCTACCAAATTTACTAATTATTGGCACATGATCACTTCCCACTGTATATAGATCCATTGTCTCCCACCTACTGGTCGACGCTAACTCTGCTGATACAATTGTAATATCTATGGAAGATGACATTAACCGACTTATATTAAACCATGTAGGACGACCATCATTTAACACAATTAAATTATTTTTATCTATAAAATCTTCTCCAATTTGACCAATTCTGTCTCTCTTCTCACCTCCCCACAGTTCACTATGAGCATTAAAATCCCCAACCCAAATCCCTGGTACACAAATCTTATCTACAATTTCCTGAAAGTAATTCTCTTCTAGCTTAATGCACGGATTATATACATTTACAATAGAGATTTTCCCTCGATCAGTCCAAACGTCTGTAATAACACACTCTTAACACCGTTTTTATTTCAATTCTTCTGTACTGAATCCCATTTCTAATAAATGTAGCACAACCCCCTCATGATATATTCTCCCTATCTTTCCTTTCACATTTGTATCCCGGTATTCTAAAATCTAATCTCGGGTTCAACCAAGTTTCCTCAATACAAATATCTGGTTTTTCTCCAAGACAGTCTATCAAGTGTTTAAACTCTCGCCCATTCGCAACAAGACTCCTAGCATTCCATTGTATTATGTAAAACATAATACAAAAGACACTAATCGCCATCATAGTCTTCATGTTTGCTGTCCATTTCCTCTTCCTCATTGTCATCCAACTCTATCTGTTGACTCCCATTTGGTCTTTGATCTGCACTGTCCTGAGTACACGTAAATTCCCACAATTCCTTTGAATTGATCCCCTTGAATCCCAAAAGTTTTTCTGCAACGAAAGCAATTTCACGTGCCACATCTGACTTTTTGTTTGCCACCATTTTAACTCTCCACATTGCTTCAACCATGAACGCCAGTAGTCCTTTTTTGCTAATCGCAACAGAGTCATCAGTAAAAGCATGACCCTTTACTAGATCTTTTGCTTTAACCACACCTTGATCTTGATTTTACCCCACCATTACACTCCACCCTTCTCACTGCCTCAGCATAAGATATTTTCTTCTCTAGTTTCATTTTCTCCACATTTTCTGCTTTGATATAGTTTTGACACCCCCTGAAGGAAGCTGGATGTTCTCCCCCACAGTTACATTTCACAGGTTCATTACAATCTTTCCTGTCATGCTCTTGGCTACATTGTCTACATCTTCTCTTTCCATTACACACAGCTGCCACATGCCCATATCTCTGGCACTGAAAGCATCTCATAGGGGGCCTGTCATACTCTTTCACTGGATAGCTCATAAATCCCAACATGAC